>NC_048234.1:26287691-26369156 GCF_002007445.2 Ailuropoda melanoleuca
TGTCAGCATCCATCAATAAAGTTTTAATGGAACAGAGTTGTGCATACTCATGGACATTTCTGACACAGGTGTGCAACTGTGACAGAGACCACGTGAACGGTGCATAGATCCTAAAGTATGTCCTAGCTACCCCATTGACAGAAAAAGTTTGCAAGCCCGTGAACTGGATACTTGCTTTTATTCTTTCCTTGGTTTGTTCTCTTTGATCTGAGAATAAAGAATTTTTAAGGATGTTTTAGAGTCACAAAACTTATCTTCTTGAGTTCACTCTTTTAAGGAAGGGATATAACACCAAATGGAAAACATTAATTTTTTTTTAATTAATCTCCCTATGCCTTCTCTTTTTTAAAGATTTTATTTACTTATTTGTCAGAGAGAGAAAGAGCGAGAGCATGTCCTCAAGCAGGGGGAGTGGCAGGGAGAGGGAGAAGCAGGCTCCCCACGGAGCAAGGAGCCAGATGTGGGACTCAGTCCTAGGGCCCTAGGATCATGACCTGGGCCGAAGGCAGATGCTTAACTTACTGAGCCACTCAGATGCCCTGAAAAACATTAATTCTTTTTTTTCTGACTTTTTAAAATAATATTTATTATGTTAGTCACCACACAGTACACCCCTGGTTTCTGATGTAATGTTCCATGATTCATTACTTGCGTATAACACCCAGTGCACCATGCAATACGTGCCCTCCTTTAACATTAATTCTTAAGGCTACAGGAGGGGAGGTACTTTCAAGAGATATTATAAAAATCCCCAATTTTAAAAATTCTGACCAAAAGTCTAAGACATAGTCCCTCATTTCCATTAAGTGTAAGTACTTCTTTTATAAAGAAATGATCTCATCCGTTCACTGTGTCTAAGTCAAGAGTATCTATTTTTCTTTTTTTTTTCTTTTTTTTTTTTTTAAGATTTTATTTATTCGACAGAGATAGAGACAGCCAGCGAGAGAGGGAACACAAGCAGGGGGAGTGGGAGAGGAAGAAGCAGGCTCACAGCGGAGGAGCCTGATGTGGGGCTCGATCCCATAACGCCGGGATCACGCCCTGAGCCGAAGGCAGACGCTTAACCGCTGTGCCACCCAGGCGCCCCAAGAGTATCTATTTTTCTGACACAATACACACACACACATACACACACACACACACAGACACACACACACACACACACACACACAGAACCTGTTTGCCATGGCAGAGCCTGGTGTAGATTTATATTTCCTTTGAAAACTTAAGTGCAAAGCTTTTTGTGTTATCTTTTTGATCTTTTCATCAAATGCTTAGTTTTCTGCCTCCAAGTTAAAAAAAAACAAAAACGAAAAACAACAACTTACTTGGGATATGTTATTCATTCCCTGAATTACTATCTCAAAACTCATAGTTTCTTAAAAGATACAAAAAAAAAAAAAAACCCAAGTAATTACATAATAGTTTGGCCAGAGAAAATGCCTCCAACTCACTCAACTTTTACCAAGAAGGTTTCAGGCAGGCTGCCAGCATCCCCAGCATGAGCAGACAGAGAGAACTGGGAAGCAAGTTTTGTTGGAAAGGACCAAGAGTTTTAAGAACGGAACCTGAATCAGAGCTTAATATATCAGATACATCAGAATTCCCAGGCATTTCAAAAATTATTAGGAAAATAGTTGGAAAGTTTCTTAAAAAGTTAAATATATATTTATCACAGAATCCAGCAACTCCACTCTTGCATATCTACCTAAGAATAATGAAAACATACAACCCCATGAAGACTTCTGCACAAATGTCCATACAGCAAAAAAGCAGAAACAACCCAAATGCCCACTGCTCTAGACCCTCTAACCTTAGCTATCAAAATATCTGATCTTTCCTACACGGTGGCTCCATTCGTCATTCTCAAGTTTTTGTTGTATCATGTCACTTCTCAAACTTTTGAGGGCTCCCTGTTACTGGCAGGGTGAAACCCAAACTACTGGTATACCACCAAACCCCCCTTCCAGGTACCAATGGACAGGTGTCACACACTCCACATCCCAGCTCTATGGGCTAAGGACTGAGCCGAGCCCTGAGTATTCCACATCCCTGCTTCTATCGACGCCTCTGCCTGAAATGCCCTTTCCCATCTTCATCTTGCAAGAGCAGTTGCCAGGTCAAAAGAAATAGTCTCTCCTCCTTGATTGCCTTTCTGGAGTCCTTCCACATTCCCAGGTGAATTGTTCTGTCATCCTGTACCCCAAGGCCTCTTCACAGTTGTCATAAATTTTTTTTTTTTTTTTACTTTGTAGCAGACTTTATTATCTATCTGTCCACTCTTGCTCAGAAAAGAAACCTTTATAACTCTAAGCTCTGTGAGGATAGGAAAAATGACTTATTCACACTTAACGGGAACACCCGACTAAAAGTTGCGGCTCATAAAGTGTTTGTTAAGTATCAATATCCCTGAATATGTCTACCCGCATTTTCTCTGGAAAGCACCTTAAAAAAAACAAAAACAAAAACAAAAACCTGATTTCCTCTATGAAGACACTGAAAATGGCTTGCATAGGGAGGAGATGCTAAACATGAACTCACAGTATAGCAAGCAAATAACCAACGGTAAAAACAGTTATTGTTTCATGGCATACGTTCCTATGACCGCAACAGGCATTTCCTCTAGTGTCATCTGTGAAAGCTGGAGAAGTTAAGTGAGACTGGGGGGATGGGGAGGCTCTGCTTTGCAATTCACTTTTGAGCAAGATCACAAGTTTAATATGAGGGAATTCTATAATTCCACAGATCCTAACTTCTCTTATTTTTCAGCTTAACGGATTCCTTCCAGAAGCACTCAGACTTTTAAAACATATTGAACCTCTCTTAAATAAATGCATTCTTGGACCACTACCAGTGGGTGCACTAACTTTTGACATCCTTGGGAGTCCATATTAAGGCTACTATTAAGAAACTGGCAAATTTGGAAGGAAGATTTACTTAAATATAAAGTAAAATTGAATGAAATCTCTAGAGTACCCAGTTTCACCTTGAGAAGGAATTACAGATTTTTCTTTGCTGTTGGTTTTAATGGTAGTTTTAATTGTATAAAGTACTTGCTTATTTACTTTTTGACAGAGTTTTCCATGGCTTTTTTTTTTTTTTTTAATGCCAGGATGAACAGATATCTCAGTGTAAAAGAGGAAGTCAATATCACTAAGCGGCAGGGAAACCCTCAAAAGTTCACTCATACCAGATGGAGAGGTTTACCTCCAGGGGGCCCAGAGGACTAAAGATTAGAGGCACAGGTTAGAGCTAAACGTGGAGCAAAAGCTAATAGGCCAGAGCCAGCAGAGATTTGCAAAAAAGGGTCCAGCATATGTTTAACATGAAAGCTGAAAGCTTAAAGGCAAACTAGACCTTGATCATAACTGAAGTATACAATTGCTGACAGAAGTTTGTTTCCAACAAAGGGGGCCTGTAAAAATTCTGGGTTGTTTTTTTTAAACAGATGTGATTGTATTAAATGAGAATTCCTACAAATTTTTCTACTCATGGGCACACCTCTTAAAATGAATTGATCTCACAGATACCTATCAAACAGATTAAAATAGATTCAGAGATATGTATGCTTATGTGTCTCTTATGTCTGCCTAGTTCTTGGTGAGGGGTAAAGGACTCAGATTATAAGTCACTTTCACACTGTCATTACCTAAAAGGGCTAATGCAGTTATGTTTTAATCTATATAAAATAATAAAATGTGGCTCTTTACTTTGGCAGAAGGCTGGGGCTTTGTGTTTACATTTCAGTACACAGGTCCATAAAGATTTTTAAGACACCTGTACAGGGAGAGAAAGGTAGCTCATTTGTTATTTATTCTGTAAGGCTGAGTAAAAAGTGAAAAGCTAAGCAAAAAGCACGTTTTCCTTGAACCCAGTATACTACCTGGCATATTTAGGTCTCTTCTCCCTGTAAATTTCTTTTAAAAAGGGATGAATCTCTATCCTCACTTCTGTATGTTAATAACATTTGGCACATAATAAGTGCTCAATACATATTTGTAGCATTGAACTGAATATCAATTTTCTAGGCTTATCCATTGGGAAAGAACAAGTACTTCCACACTGACCGCCCCCAAAATTTACTTCATCAAAATATCTAATGAAAATACCCTACTGAAATGAGCCTTGTTCATGCATATTCAGGGGCCCTTTCTTAGAATTTTCACTAGACCGTGTAACGAAGTAAGTGGTCACATATGTAGCAAAGAAGGTATACATGAGTGTGGGATGTGGAGAGGGAAGCAAGAGATGTTTCAGGTTTGTCCTCTGGGATCAAGCTAAGGGTTAGGCAGGATAGTCTTCTGCTCAGCTACCTTCATCACTTCCCTGTGAAGCCAGGATTTATGTCCAGATATTTAGCATATCATCCTTACAGGGTGCACAATAAAAATGTATCGATTCATGTAATTTAATAAAATACCAGGGTAAGACAAATGGAAACCTTTTGACATCTAAAGGCTTAATGCATGCAAGGTATTGAAGTCTGGATTGAAAACTACCTCTGATTAAATCCAGTGTTGTTGTTGTTTTTTGTTTTGTTTTGTTTTGTTTTTTTAGTTTTTTGTTTGTTTGTTTGTTTGTTTGTTTTGCCAGCTCATTCTGCTTCAGAGAAAGCCAGACAGTCTCCCTGGGAACCAAACTAGCAAACTTGGAGTCATGGTCTTAAAGCTTTATGCAATAGTGCATCCTGGCCACAGTGTCCCCTCCAGGGCCCTCCTGCTGGGACTCTACTTGACAGCAGCCTGGACGTCTGGAAGAATTCAGAGGCCTTGTCTGCCACCCAGCTCATTACCCTGGCGGGACCGGGACCTGAAAAAGAAGGAACCACTACTTCCTTCCAAACATCTCCTTGCCAAACTGCAAATCAATTCACTGGAATCACAGGCTGTTGGAATTGTTTATAAATAATTTTTTCCAGTAAGAAGAAGATGGCTTGCTTAACTGGTTTTTACCATTTGACAACAGCAAAATTTGATTAAAGGCAAAATAAAAGGGACGTGTGGTTATTTGTATTTTAACTTAATGTCAGTCCGGTTCTTGCTGTAACTCTTTCTGTCCACATGATCCCAGCATGTCCTGCACATGGAATTTTGGGAAGTGGACCAGGGCATGTAATTTGTCTCATTCATTCCTCTTTACCCCAAATATACAGATTCAATAATTACAACAACATCAGTACAACTACGTCTTATGTAGGACTTCTTACATGGTAGGCACTGCAAATACTGACTCATTTAATTAAAGTAACATAACCAACACAAAGTATAAATACACTTTTATCACCTTTTTCAGATGACTAAATTCAAGCACAGAATGGTTAAGTAACTTGCCCAAGGTCACACAGCTAGTGAGTAGTAGCGCCAGGATCTGCACACAGCAATAGTCACTAAGTTATACTATAGGCCTTCATCTATGATATCTGCCAAGGATTATCACCAAGAGTGAATTTTAGTTTTCCATCACAGACAGTGAAGTCCTTCCTCTAGCTATCTGATGGGACTGATCGCTTTTTGCCTTTCTTATAGACATTTATCCATTTACTCATTCATCTCATATCCCTCCTATACACAAGTCACTGTGCTTAGAGTCAGGGATGCAAAGATGCATGAGGACAACGTTATAGTCAACTGGGAAAGGCAGGCCCATATTCCAAGGGCTCCACCATCAGTTCAAAATGCTACCGGAGCACAGAAGCCTGGGAGACTGTGTGCCAAGCCAAGGAGACTTTTACGTAGCGAATGATCATTTAACCAAGTCTAACACGCGATGAGAAACGTATTGACTGGTGGTTTCATGGCCATATTAGGATTGTGCTCCAAATTTTCTAGTAAGAAAAGGCTGCGTTTTATTTCGTTGCAGTGGATTTATTTAGACGAACCAAGCTTACGAAAAGCTTGTTATAGTTTTTTTGTGATTTTGTTTTTTGCTTTTTTGCCTCGTTCTCTATTGCTTTTCTTTCAGCAACTTCCAAAATATTATGAGCATCCAGATAACATCACTACCTTGACACACACAAAAAGCCCACATCTGTGTATTCTCTCCTCAAAACGTAGACAAATTCCTGATACTCTTTATAGCTAGCTCTGTATATTTAAATGTACACCTTAAGTTTTTCAGGGATAAATTAACCGGCTTCATCATTCTTAAAATACTTAGATCATTGACAGGAAGGAGTATCTGCCATCCAAGAAACCAATAAAATTGTCCTGAATTCAGAGAAAGAAAACTGTTTCCATTTGCTACTATCTCAGGATAACTAAAAACTACATACTCATACACTGAACTTTCCTCCACATTTCTCAATACAAGACATAAGCATGTGCTGCAGGATACCATATAGATTTTTCTAGAATCACAGACATCGTGTCTTAGATGCTAATGTAGTGTGAACAATGTTAGTCTGGGAAGATGGGAACCACGGAATCCTAGGTGAATTTAGGCAGACTTCCCAAGAGAGATTAGATCAAAGCATCAACAGAAAATATGGGACAATGAACATGCATCAGGAGTTTAAGAACACAGTCTATGGGTAGCCTTCCAAGATCTTTACTCCCTGACAGTGTATACACAACTGCATGTGTACACTCAAACCTACATTTTTCTAGGATTGATTTTTATCATAATCTCAGAATGGACTATATTCCCTTCCATCCTTCCCCTCAATAAAACCTTTAAAACCGTCAAGCCAAGAGGTTTCACTGGTTAGAAAGAAATTGATATGGGGTCCCCATTGTTTTAGAAATCATTACTAGATATAGTCATGCCTGGTGGATGACATAATAAAATGTACACATGAAGCCCCCTATTTAAAAGTCTCTTTGATATTGTTTTTTTAAATAACCTGACTCAAAAGAGTCAACCGTGACCTAAGAGGAATTACTAATCCCACACATGAAACCAGCCACCCTGTGCCAAGGCAATATCTAGACTATGGGGTACTAGGCTAGTTGGAGCTGGGGGAACAGAAGAACAGTTAGTAGGTGTCACTCCCTTCTTCAGCCACTGTGCTTAATGCTTACACGGAATGTTTAACTTCTCAAAGTCTGATTCTTTTGAGCTCAAGTTTACCAACTAACCTAAACAGGTAACTTAATGAAGAAAAACTGATCCCAGACCACACGTTCTGAATAGCCTTTAATTTATTAGCCACCTCAAAGCCCAAGTGAAATTTTCTTAGTTTATGCTCTGTTCTGAGATTTCAACTTACACCTTCAGACATCCTGGACCTTCATGGGAAGCCATACAACTTAGCAAAAAAGCAATATGGGCTCTGGTCTCAGGCTCCAGTACCAATCCCAGTTCTGCCTTTATCAACGATATTGCTTTGATCTTGTTACTTAGCTTAAGTCACCATCTCTTTATAAGATGGAGTTATGAACACTTCACAGGTTCGTAGAAGTAAATGAGAAAACATGTGTGTCTGACAGGGTATCCATGCAAAGATATAGAACTGCCCTTCAGTCAAAAAGTGCTCTCAAGGAAAAAACTTACTGGCACCACCTCATGCCCACAGCACAACCTTCTGTATCAAAGCACTTTGCTTTAACCTTTATCATATTCTGTCTTGTATGCCAATTAGTTGTATTTATGACTCTGCTGTGGGGGCCTTTACTTCAAGACAGTCGTACCATGTGAGAATGGTCAATGTAGAGCATTGTTGGAATCAGAGAGAGATGTGTGCATTTGTTAATGAAAATGTCTCAAGTAGAGGCAGAGGTCCAAAAACCAAACCAAGTCAACATCCTTGGTGGAAACAGTTGCCTATCGCTTAAAGTCTGAATCAACTGTCCATCAACTCTGGCTCACTGGCCAAATCTGGCCTGCCCTTGTCCTGTACAGCTCATGAATACAGCCACATTCATTCATCACATATAGTCTGTGCCCAAAGCTCAAAAGCATTCACTATGCATCCATTTACTGGAAGAGTTGTTGACCTCTGCCTTAAAGCATATACTTCTCTATAAGAGAAGTATAATGTGCTTTTAATTTTTAAATCTTGTGTATTACATAAATTACATAATCTTAAATTTTCTGGTAGCTATTTTAAAAAGTAAAGGAATTGTTTTAATATTGTCATTAATCCAACATATTTAAAAGCATTACAAATTAATGATTTTTTCTTTTTCCCCATACGAAGTCTTGGAAATCCCTTTGGGTTTTGCACTTTTAGCACACATCAGTTTGGACTAGCCACATTTCCAGGGCTCAGTAGCTGCTGGTGACATACTGCAATACTGGTCTAAAGGTCCTGAGGACAGGGGCACCTGGTTGGTACAGTTGATTAAGCTTCCAACTCCTGGTTTGGGCTCAGGCTGTGATCTCAGGGTCCTGGGACCGAGCCCCACATCAGGTTCCACCATCTGTGGGGAGTCTGCTTGAGATTCTCTTTCTCCTTCTCCCTCTGCCCCTCCCACTTGTGCTGTCTTGCTCTCTCAAATAAATAAAATCTTTAAAAACTAAAGGTCCTGAGGACAGAAGTGGCTATGTGGTCAGGCTTTGGCCAGGTCACTGACACACATACACACATACACGCACACAGCCTCTGGGACCCCAGTCAGGCAATGGGTAACTCTGGGGCCTCAGGGAGACAAATCAGAGAACATAAATCAGCTAAGATAAAAAGCAGGAAAGTTAGAGCATGCATGAGGGAGAAGGATGGAGGGAAATGACAGCCCCAGAAGACGAAGCCAACCAGAGCCACAATGAGCAAGTGTGTATGCACAGCTGGAATTTAATTAAATGTCACTCTCCCTACCACTGAGACCTGAAATAATTCTTACATTTGTTATATACCCTTACAGAAGCATTAGCTTTTCCAAGGCAAAAACCATGTTAGATTATGTTTGTATGTGATCCTGGCCTTTACCATGGTGCTTGGCCCTTAACTGGGGCTTCAAATATATTAAAGCTGAAACTAAGCCATAGACTGTTGCTAAATAGATAAAGAATTATTGTCTGCATGAGTCGCTAAAAATAGAGTAATAAACCAGTTTTCAGTGGCTGATGATAATGTCGATCTCCTCAGGATACTTAAGGTTTAATAAGGATCAGAATCTGAAACTTGAAGAAACGAAGTTTCATTGACAAATACCAAGAATAGTTCTATTAACAAAGTGTTTCTTCATTCTTTTGTTAGTGTGCTTTATGGGGGACGGGGGCGGACAGGCAGTAAGATCTTCTCCAGGCACCCATAGATACCCTTTCCAATCATTAACACAGGCAATGTTAACAAAGCGAGCTAATACAAAGGTACTCAAAGGCCAACTTGGCCGATTTCCGCCCCAAACCCTCGATTCCCCAAGTAGCCTTGGTCCGGAATGCTCATATTCTTACTCTGAGCAGATTAGGGCCCTGATGTGCATAGCTTTCAAGACAGTGAGATCCAAAACCAGACAGAAACAGAGGACAACCCAGGGCTACTGCCCAGCTTCGAAGACCGAAGGATTGCAAATGCAGGCCTGCCATTTCTCCAGCCTTGCTCCAAAGCACGCATTTCTCTTTTGATGTTTGGGTTGTCTTTTACATTTGCAAGATAAACTTCAAATTGTTCATATCACAGGAAGTGTTTATAGTGAAATAGAGAGAAATAGGTTTATAACTTCCCAGTTTTACTAGGTTTCTGAGCCATAATTTGACCAGTATCATCTAGCTCAATTTCCCCAACTCTGGCAAGGGCAATAAAGTTCTGTCATGGAATATGACAAGCTAGTCGACACCTGCAGTGTGGACGTGTTTAGATCAGGACAGTAGAGAACTATATTCCTATATGGTGAAGATTCATTTAGCTATATTGTGATAGGATATGAATTCTACTCAGAATTTGACGGGCATGTTATGTTTCAACTTGCCTGGCCCATTGGGTGCCCAGGCATGCGGTCACGCATTACTCTTAGGTGTGTCTGTGATGGTGTTTCTAGATGAAATCCACATTTTAATCAATGGGCCTGAATAAAACACAAAGAAGTGAGTAAGAGAATTTCTTCCGTCTCACTGCCTGTAGTCAGTAGGCTGTGGAAGGCTGAAGAGTGGACCACCAAAGACGTCCACGCCCTTATCCCAGAACCTGTAAATATGTTAGTGTACAGGGCAAAAGGAACTTTGCTGATGTGATGAAGTTAGGGACCTGGAGATGGGTAGATTCACCTGAATTTTCCAGGTGGAGCCAATGTAATCACAACAGGCCTTGTAAAAGCAGGAGGACTGGAGAGAGACAGACAGACAGACAGGGACGGAAGGTGCTACACTGCTGGGTTTGAAGACAGAAAGGAGACTTGTGAGCCGAGAAATGCAGGCAGCTGCTAGAAGCTAGAAGAAGCAAGGGAACAGATTCTCCTCTAGAGCTTCCAGAAGGAACATGACCCTGCCAACCCATTTTAGGATTTTTGGCCTCCAGAACCACAAGAGCACCAGTATGTGCTCTGTAAGGCTGTTAAGTTGGTGGTCATTTGTGATAACAGCAACAGGAAACTCATACATAAACATTATATGCCTATGCTTACATTTGAAAAATAATTTTAAAAATCAGATTTCCATGCCCCATTTTATTAGTCCTTTCAAGTAAAGTATCCCAAAAGCAGTGTTTTCCCGTGGAAACTTAAAAAAAAATGCCTGCTAGCTACAAGCTACCATCTTTTCCAAATTAAAAAATGAACCTAGCTTTTGAAAACAGAAGGTTCAATTAAGTCCCGTTACCAAACAGGGCAGAGTCCAAGGAGGAAAAGGAAAGACAAACAGGGAATCTAAGCCTCCCACCTGGAAATGAACCGGAACCAGCACTGTTTGCATCCCTACGTGGCAGTCTGGCCTGTCGTAGGTAACTTGTCGTATCATCATAACCACCTTCCAGGATCACACTATTGATCAGTAAATAGCGGGACCAGAAGTTGAACCAAAGGTCTAACTCCAACGTTCCAGCTACCAATGTTCTACCAACCTGCCTCCCACGTATTTGCTCCAAGAATACTGTCTGTTCATTTCCCTTACCCCATCCTCTCCCTGATGCATATCTTAATATGCATGCATAAATTGGATTAGTACCCAGGTACTTATCCTTTTAAGTTGTGCCTGTCTCCCTTCCTGCCCCGTGCTTAAGTCGTGCTGCTTCTCCCTCATTGGGTTGTCTTTGCTCTTTTGCTTCGGTGGGCTAACCCTCTAGTCCCCATTATCACCCCGTTGTGTGCGGGGGAGGTGGAGAGCACCTTCCTTCCATGAGAGGGCTGGGATATACTCTCCATCCTCAGCCTCTATCCAGGAGGGCCCTTCCAAGTGCCACACGTAGCCAGGAAAAGGCCTGCTTTTTTTCTATCCTTCGTTTTTCTATCCTGCCTTACTGTCCAACAGCTCGCACTACTCTTAGTGAAAATAGCTTAAGACTACTGAATTAATGAACCTAGTAAAAAGACAAAGAAGATAAACCATATTTCCCTTTTAAAATTCAAAAGGAGAACAAATCCATACTAACTTTATCAAAGACTCTGGTTCATTTCTTTTTATAAAAGCTGTAATTACTTACAGCCAACAGACATCTCATTCATTTCCAAATTACAATTTGATCATTAAGGTAGAGTTTCTGTACCAAATACCCACATTGCAGTCAACATATCCATTTTAATTATGTGCACATACCTTCAACTGCTCATTTCTTGGTTTAAGTAGTCTATGCAAAGTCCAAAGACATGTTAAAATCAGAGGATTTCATTCTACTTTGCAGAGGCATCATCTCTGCCATAAAAACAAACAAAAAAAATCGTATTTATCATTTCATGGGGAACAGACCTGATAACTGTAGAAAACTAAGCAAACTCTAAGAAACTGTGCAAAGAATTGCCATCTTCCAGACTAAATTCAATACATGTGAACATGTGTTTAAAATTATAGCTAAATAAATTATAGATGTTTTATTAGCATTAGAAACTCTTTCAGCATTTTTAAGAAGCCCACATTACAAAGACCCTTGCCAAAAATTCAGTTAGGCCTTTTGAATGTCATTCTAAGCTTGGGTTTTCCCTTTGCAGTGAAGCTCCAAAATCTTTTCCTTTAATTCAGACTGAATGAGATTGCACTGACCTACTTTCAGATTCACAAGGAATGTGGTTATCCTGCAGAGTGCCTTTCTCTTTATGACATTACTTATCTATTGCTATGTAACAAATTACCCCAGACTGAGCAGTTCCCAACAGCAATATACGGTTATTATTCAACTAGCTCTATGTGTCTGGAATTGGGGAGCAGCTTGGTTGGGTGGCTCTGGCTCAAGATCTCTCATGAGACGTCATCCTGAGATGTCAGCCAGTGCTGCAATGTGTGCTTCTAGGGTTCCTCGCTAATGTGCCTAGCTGTTGTCAGAATGCCTCAGTTCCCTGCCCTGTGAACCTCTTATAGGGCTGTCTGTGTGTCCTTCTAACATGGCATCTGGCTTTTCCCACACTGCATGACTCAACTGAAAGCAAGACGGAAGCCACAGTATCATTTATGACCTGGCCTTGGAAGTCACCATTATTTTCTATGGGTTACCTGAATCAATTCTATTTTGTGTGAGGGAACCACACAAGGCTAAGAATGCCAGGAGGCAGGGATCACTGGAGGCCACCATCTTGAAGGCTCATCACCTCAACTATAAAATCCTGATGACTCCAGATCCATCTGTTGGCTATGACTTCCGTAACAAAGATCCACAGACCAGGTGGCTCCAACTGAAGTTTATTTCCTCAAGTTCCACAGGCTAGAAATTTGAGATCAAGGTGTCAATGGGGTGAGTTTTTCCTTAGACCTCTCTCTCCTTGGTTTGTAGATGGCAATCTTCTCCCTTTGTGTTCACATAGTCTTCTGTGTTTGTGTCCTAAACTTTATTAAGACACTGGTCATATCAGATTAGGTACCAGCCTAATGATTTCATTTGACCTGAGTCACCTCTTTCAAGACCCGATCCCCAAATACAGTCACATTCTGAGGTACTAAGGTTAGGCTTCAATGTATACATTCTGGTGGCCTACAATTCCGTCCCTAACACCCTGTTATGCATCTTCTTCAGAGCAGAGATCCTTTGTCCTTGGACTTGTAAAATCAAGTATTCAAAGTGCATACTCAGACTGCTTAAATAATGAACAGGTAACTATTTCATATCTATTTATGTGTAAGTCAAGGGCATTCAGGAGAAAGCTCTGAGAAGATGGGGACTGCAAATGTCCTATGAACTGAGCTCTCCCTCATCTGATCTGGCCCCTGACTACCTCTCAACCTAATTCCTTCCCATTTTGCCTGTTCATTCCACTCCTCCTCCTTGCTCCTGTAATAGGACAGGCTCATTGCCATGCAGGACTTTTGCCCACGCTATTCTCTGTGGAATGTTCTGCTATATTGTTGCATGGCTTGTTTACTCACTCATTCGGGACTCTGCTCAAATGGCTCCTTTTCAAAGAGACCTTCGCTGACCACTCACTCTTTTTACTCTTCCTCCCTCCTCCCCAGTTAGCCTCCAAACTTTCACTCTGATTTTTTTTTTTTTATCACAGAACAGACCACTACTTGAAATGGTCTATTTCTACTTATTATCGCTCACATTAGCCAGTGAGATCCATGATCACTGGAGCTTTATTTACCTTGTTCACTATGTATCCCCAGAGCCTAGTACCTAGTGTGTATTAGACAAGCCATATGTTTATTTGTTGAAGAAATTAATAAATAACTAACAATTAGGTTAGTTTGGGCAACCAGACCAGTACATGAACCAGAAAAAGATGAAGATAGTATCTATGTTGTATGATCTATGTCTTCCAGGGTTTCTGGTCATTAATAGGGTATTTTTCCCCTTTAATTTCAGCAAATCACTTTAATCACATTGGAAATTCCAAGTAAATGCTTATTTTCCTTAGACATGTGACTGAGGTTTAGATATTATGTGATGCTGAACAGTCAAACACACCAGTGGCTGTCAATCTGGATAGGCTCCTCAGAAATTCTCAAAAACTCAAGTACCTGTATTTGCAAAGAGCTCTCTGGTGATGCATATGGTTTCTACATTATCCAAAACTCAACCGTAAAGGTAGAAAGTAATTCTTTACTCTGACATTACATACACCAAAGACCAGGCTTGCAAAATGCTTCATGACTTCCTTTCTTATTGTATATTAATTTCTTACCTGAAAATGAAACTGTGGGCCTGTAAAATAATTTTTACATATCATGGTGTGACAAAACTTAAAATGGCTCAGCAATTCTCTATGGTCTAAGGCTTCATTAAGATAGGTTAATAGGCATAACCTACAAAAAATTTCCAGAGGCACAGAAGTTATCTGTCTCCATTCTTGAATTTGTTGTGTATTGTGTGTCCCTTAGCTGGGATTTTGAGGACCTAATTTCTAATGTCAGAGTCACAACCACGTGTGGAGTGTGGTAAGGGCATTTGAATTCTCTGGACATTAGTTTCCTCATCTATACGTCAAGAAGTGACTGTCCAATGTGTATTGTTTCTTTTGATTCTAAAACCCTATCATTTACTTCTCCTCAACCTCTCCCTTCCACATCCCCCCCTCGTTTATAAATGGATATACGAGGTAGCTGGACAAGTTTAGGAATAGCAGTTTATAAGTAAATAATCTGATTTCAGTTAAGAATCACAAGGTTGTTATTTATTATTCGTTTCTCCCTGATTGCTGTTCCCACATTGCCAGAGACTCATCTAGGGATGAATTAAATCATTACATTTCAGGTTATAAAGGGTCAGACAATACACACCTCAGACTAAAAAAATGCAGCACTCTGCTAACATCTGTTAAAATAAAGGCACGTATTGCATGGTGCACCGGGTGTTATACGCAACTAAAGAATCATCGAACTTTACATCAGAATCCGGGGATGTACTGCATGGTGACTAACATAATATAATAAAAAATCATAAAAAAAGAATATTTAACATGCAAGAGATAGGCAAAAAAAAATTAAGTGTAGATAAGGATAAGAAATAATTGGAAACCATCTTTTTCCCATTGTGTATTCCTGCTTTCTTTGTCATAGATTGACCATAAAAGTGTGTATTAATTTTTGGTTTCTCTAAAAAAAAAATAAAATAAATAAAGGCAGGTATCATTCATTTAACTATGACTTTCATAATTTGACCTCTCCACATACAGGACACCCTAGTCACAAACATTTAGTACCCTCAGGACAGAAGCAGAATATGTGTCTTACATAACAGTTAACTAGGATGATCAAAAATTGTTCACCACAGGTCGGTTTGTTTCTCACTACATCAAGTTTTATGTACAACTTATTTTCATATGTTTTGAGCAAGAAATTAAATAAAATCCATATATAAAAGTTGTTGAAGAGGTGCTGGGTGGTTCAGTCAGTTAAGCGCCTGCCTTTGGCTCAGGTCACGATCCCAGGGTCCCAGGATCAAGCCCCGCTTTGGGCTCCCTGCTCACCGGGGAGCCTGCTCCTCCCTCTCCCTCTGCTCCTCCCACCCACTTTCCTCTCCCCCAAATAAATAAAATGTTTTTAAAAAAGCTGCTAAATGTTGAAGTAGTTGGATTCTGAGTTGTACAAAGAATGGGTATTATGCTGTGTAGTTTTGACACAATATAATTCACTCTGTTCAGCCTTGTTAGTATACTCTTGAATCAAATGCTATTTTTATCTGAATGAGGTGCTGATAATATCAGCATAGTTCTAGAGCACGTCCAATAGGACTTCAACATTTTTCTAGATCCTATCCTTTAGAAATATTTCCCTTTTGACATTTTCAATAGTCTTTTTTCTTATCTAGGCACATTGTTTCAAACACCGCCTGTATTTTCTTACAAGGTTGCTAGGGGGACAGAGTGTGGACAGCAGTAGAAAGCCCACATTTTACATTTCTATTTAATAGGTGGTCTGGAAGATGAATTCCATTTTAAAATCTTTAGGCATTCCTGATAAGATTTAAAATTTTTTTGGTAAATTTGACTCCATGGTCAACATAAACATGAATCTCCCAAGCAAATATTAGAAGACTCTCAAAAAGTGATTGGCAGATTTTTCATATTCCCCCTTGGAATACCTGTCAAGTACCTATCAAACTTTATACCTATCAAATTTCTAATAGCTCATTGCAATGAAGGATTAGCAGATACATGTTTTTCAAGGTACCATCTATGCATTCCCGTAATGCCGTTGAATGAAGAAAAAAAGCAGTAGTAGCATTTAATTATTGGGGTACCCTTTTTCTCCTCAGTAAATCTACTTTTATTCTATCACACATGGATCATGAACAATGACTGCAACCAAAGATGATGCCTGATATTTTGGTGAGTGAGCCTGGTTTCCTTCTCCACATATCATTCCCTAACTCAAGTGAATGGCAATCGTCTCTTCCTATCCAAATATTACACAATGATGTAAATTTTCAACTCCACCATGGGAAAGATATTCAAAGTGAAATGAGGCACTCGGTCCATCTTTTTTGTGCAGAGCCCTCAGTTAATTTTAGCCACTTCCTCCAGTCTCTCTCAGGTCTCCGTTCTCCTCAGGGCCCCAGTGCTCCAGTATCTGTGGACTTGGGATAAAATGAAGGTACTAGGAAGATAAAATTGGGTCTACAGGGGCCATTTACTTACAAACTCTATGTATCTCTCCTCAGTAGAACTTTAAGCAATGAGCCTATGTGAAAGTTATCAAGAAAACTTAGAAAATTGGAGATTTAAAAAAAAAAAGGAAAATGAAGATCTTCTCAGCTCTTCTCAAAAATCACATCACACAAACTACCATCTACTCTTCAATGTGGAAGGGTATTTGGGCTTTCTCTCTCTCTTGTAGATCTCAAGAGTATTGATATTACTTTTGAAGAACACTTTTCGAAAAACTGCCAACCATCATTCTAAGAGGTATTAATATCCTCTTTGATACGGCCCTTTACCAACTCTACCTGTGGTCACCACAATACAAAGTGGTACAAAAGGTCACAGACCGGACTATTCTAAAAGTGTTTATTATTGTTTTGGATCAAATGTACCTCTCTTCTTGGGATGGCCTTCCCTGCCTCCTTCCCTTGAAGAAAAAATTTATAAAAACTTAGTGATACAAATACAATGTGGAATTTTTAACATTTTATGCAGTAAAATTTAGCAACATTAATACATTTTAATGGATAGCATTTCCTATGCCAGAATGAAACAGGTTTACTACAATTATTGGTATGTTTTGAAAAATTTCTCACAAACATTTCAAAATGCACAGCTCTTGCAGTTCAAGTATCTTTAGCATATTTCTGAATTGCTAAAATATCAAGCTACATTCACTATAATCTGACGTTCCATAGGAAAATATATAACCACATTGATCCATGAATTTGTCATTCGAAAATCATCAAATGAGTAATTTGAAGAAAGTAAATGTCACTAAAAAGTAGCAAAAAAAAAAAACCCCAAAAAACAAAAATCACCTTTCTACATCAAAAGTTATGAATCCAACAGGGATTACATCGGTTAGAGGAAAAATTTGCCTACTTCCTTTGATACAAATTCAGAATATAATTTAAGAGGAAATGTAATATACTCACTCATTCTTTAGTGTGGTAATATACCATGCATTTCTCAGAATGAGTGATTTTTTGATGGCCTTTTATTCTTCCTACTTAAATAGGGATGAGGAAAATATATTTTCATGCAATTTATCAACTCCAAGTCCTTAAGTATACCAAAAATAAAAGTTATGCATTGAAACTATTATATCACCATGACAGAGACATGAATTGGTAGTTTTCAAAAGCTGCTTTGCCTATTTAGATCTTTACTAGAAGAGGGATTTCATTGTATTTAGAAAATGGAATTAATTAGAGCAGCCTGTAGAATTTATTCACATTTGCTACCTAAGAATTCATTCGCTGGAAAGGTTTCATTCTTTTGTCAGGATTAACTGAAGAGAACTTTGTAGCATCTAAATATAGCTTAGGGGAATAATTTAGTGCATCTTGAAATTCATTACATAAATGTAAAATTTCTCTCCCACTGGTACCGATGAGCCCTACATCCTACATGTACCACTTTTCGCACCTGTTTGATTCTTTATCAAAATTTTGTTTTGTAAATTTAAACGTAATTTTCTAGGACACTGAGTCATTATTTTGATTTTTAAGGGAAATTTTAAGTTATTGTTATAATCTTCAAAATGACAAGACAGATTGGCCAGATTACTACTTCTGGGAGGGCAGAATTCTATCATATTCATCTTTTTATCCCTGGTGAGCAATAAACATGAGTTGTCTTCAGTGAGCACAAGAATAAACACACTGTAAATCTAGCCATGACTATCGGCCAACGGGATACATTATTACCACCATCTGCCCTTCCTTATTAGTTTAACATCCTATATCCAAGTCCACAGTGATTCTAACACAGACAGTTTATGCCAAGTGTCAATACAGCTTTAAATGTTTGCTTACCCAGCATCAAACAACAACAACAACAAATGTATCTTTTCTTGTTGAAACAAAGACAGAAATTTGAAAACAATTTCTGTGTTTAAGATTTACACAGAAACAATTGTAGTGTTTCAAGTAATTGGGAAAAGAGGAAAAACAAGAAGGAGAAAAACAACAACATTCTGGGGGAAAGCACAATGAAACAGAAGTCTGTAGACTACCCATTGCAGGATTAGCCTGCAAAAAAGAATTCATAGGGTGGTATCTAGGTCATGCCAGGAATAAAATTTTAATTGAACTGTTTTGGCTTCTAGAATACCCAATTTTTTATGTTGAAAATTCCCTATAATGTGGATTGTGCTTTATGAGTTGATCATTAGAGCTTTTCTGAACATTGTGTCCTTTTACAACTATTTTTCTTTCCAAAGACAAAAGGCTTTTAAAAGGCTGAGTTACTTGGCTTCCAGGAGAAATGCAAATGGAGGACAATACCTCCAAATTACCACTTCTTTGTAGGGTATAAAGTTAACAGCAGAATATCACTCTACCTAAATGCAAAGTCCTTGCAGTAGACCTGGAACCTCAGGTAATCACACATTTAGCAGGTTCTCATTTCACACCTTTAAAATTAACGTCTCCAGGGGTAAGATGGCAAAGCTATTAGGATTCTTCCCATTCATGCTCTTTGTAGCTCCTTTCTCTACAGTTGGTGGCCTCCGTAACTGCAGCTAGCCAAAAATTCAATCGTTTCAACACTTCAAAAATAATTCTGGATTGAAATCTGGGTTCATCTAATAGTGTTTTTTACAGAATATATTGGAACTCTATTATGTAACATAGCAACACTTCATAAGTTTATGGATTTGACACGCTATGAAATCTAAACTCATCATGCAAAACAACAGAAATCTTGGAAATAAAGGTGATATATGCACACTCACTTTAAATTAAAGGCTGAAGGGGCGCCTGGGTGGCTCAGTCATTAAGCATCAGCCTTTGGCTCAGGTCATGATCCCGGGGTCCTGGGATCGAGCCCTGCATCACACTCCCTGCTCAGCAGGAAGTCTGCTTTTCCCTCTCCCACTCCCCCTGCTTGTGTTCCCTCTCTCACTGTGTCTCTCTCTGTCAAATAAATTTTAAAAATCTTTAAGTTAAAAAAAAAATTAAAGGCTGAAGATTGAGACTTGGGACTTTGTGCTTGATATTGATGGTTGTTGATGAGTGTTGATTCTACGTATTGCTGGGTAAAAATGTCTCATGTGACTTTACTCAGGACATTCATTTCATCAGATACCCAATAGCAATGCTCATTTCTCCAGTGGACACGCAGCAGCAGGAGGACTAAGATAGAGCAAGTAACCCCCCTCATCCACAGGGGATACATTCTAGGACCCCCAAAAGATGCCTGAAACCAAGGATAGTACCAAGCCCTATGTATAATTTTTCCTATACATACATGCCTATGAAAACAGTTAATTGATAAATTAGACACAGTAAGAGATTAACAGTAAAATAGAATTATAACAATATACTGTAATAAGTTATGTAAATCCTGTCTCTCCCTATTTTATTGCACTCACCCTTATCATAATGTGAGGTGATAAAGTGCCCATGCAATGAGATGAAGGGAGGTGAATGATGTGAGCACTGTGACATAGCGTTAATGTCACTACTGACCTTCTGACAGTAGTCTGTGTGGGCAGGGGGATCACTGGTTTCCAGACCACTGTTGACAGCGGGTAACTAAAATCATGAAAAGTGAACCCACAGATAAGGGGAAGTACCTTATTGCTTTGGGAAGGTAACTTGAGGACAAAAACATCTCTCACATTTGCATATGGGCCACCTTGGGAAATCGCTGCCTCTCAAGAGCTTTAAGCAACTTTTTTGTAGCAAACAGACGTGGAAAACAATATTTTACGCATAAACTTCCATTTTCCTTCAACAGCACAAGGTGCACGGCTCCAATCCAGACTAGCAGCCACAAAGAAACCAAGGCACCTCCAGCTGAGGTCACTAAACCCTCAGGTGCAGTTTCTTCTCTCCAAATGACCACACGATCCAAAAGACAACTTTCAGCTCTATGAGGCTGATTCTGTTTGCAGTTAGCTATGGAAATGTGTGGTTCCCTGCAGCCAAACACCCTCTATAAGCATGGATCATCGCTCTGAAAAGTGCAGGTCCCTACTTGGTTGAGTGGAGAAAATGACCTGTTTATTTATGCTTGACTTTCGTTAACAGAACATGCCAGGAAAGGAATTTAGATTTTGCAACAAGGATTCAATTTAAGTTGGCTATCTAAAACTTGCTTTCTATGGTATTCAATTCAGAACCTGACAAATTCTGTATAATTATCACTATTATTCCCAGTGCTATTACTGACACTAATATTGATGTCATTTTTACAATGATCATTGGTATTACTCCTATTCCTATGGCCACTGCTATCATTACGGCAAGCACCCCTTGCCTCGGCCTTCCATAACAGCCTTCTCACTGATTTTTCTACCTCTCCTCTTGCCCTTTTATCAACCATTATTGCCTGCATTACCTCTCATCATCCACTCTCCATACTGCAACCTGATGGAGCTTTTCAAAGTGTGAATTAGATCCTCTCACCCCCTCTGCTTAAAGGCCTCCAATGAGTGCCCATTAGCTCAAAGTAAAATGCAAGCTACTTATCCTGTTAAACACCATCTTCCCCTTGCTTATTGATTTCACACCACATCCAGGTAGCTAGACTGCAGTGGGAGCCACTGCCCACTGTTCACCGGCTTCCTTTGTCCTCCTTCTTGCCCCAGAGCCTTTGCACCTGCTGTCTCCACTACCTGGAGCTCTCATGCTCTACCCTTCATGGAGACACCCTACCACTCACTCTCTGGAATATCATCTCACCACTCTTACTGCCTTTGGCATAACTTGTAGCTTTTCTGTTTAAGTCTCAACTGCCTAACTCTCTGATAGATGTAAACTTCATGAGGGCAGGAATCCTGTCTGCTTTCACGTAAAATTGTGCTGGATCCATTGTACATACTTGGGAAAGATATTTTTAACAAACGAATGGAGGAATACATATTACTACTCCTGGGAGCTTCTATTAACTGATCATTTTCTAAGAACCAGACACTGTGCTCTGATTACACGATCATAACTGATCTATACTATCAGCCTGTAAGGGAGAAAAGTGCTAATGGTCGCAATTTTATAGCCTGTAAGAGATGCAAGACTTAGGAAAGAAGACACATGGAGACCCGCACATTCTGAGTCTCAATTCTCAAAAGTTATAAACACGCTAAGAAACCATTAAATATGCTCTCTAACCTTATCTTGGCAATACACTTTCATAAAAACATGTACAATCAGACTTGAATTCCCCAGATTCCAGAACAGGGACACAGAGACATAGAAACAGATCATTCTGGACCCCCACCCTCCAGTCTACTCCCCTTATCTCTCTCCCTGGCTGTGTCCCACCCTGTGAAGGACATCACGTGCATGGTCTGTGGAAATCCCAGCCCACATGCCTGAGCTCCGTCCACACCCCCACCAAACAGCTATCCCTGGAGAACGCTTTGTTCCCGTGGAGAGGCCACGCCAAGACAGGCTGAGCGAAGAGGCCTGGCAAGGTGCTGAAGTTGGGTACAAGGACATCTGGGCAGAAGGTCTCAGGAATCCAAAGCTTGTTCTAGAAAGAGAGATACAGGCTCCAGGGAAGTACATCCCCTTAGGAGCATAAACACTTCACCTTGTGAAGACAGGCACGGCCAGAGCAGAGCTTTTCAAAGCAGAAGCCCCTATAACCGGACTCTAAAAATCAAAGACTCGAAAGTTTACATCTCCAAAAAGTGAGCAGCAGAGTCTGATCTCTTTTGCAGCCACTCTGCAAGACTCATGCTTTTGACCACTCTGACAACCTTGTTGATGTCCTAGTCAACATATAAAATGATATTTGTAATGCCAACTGGAGGTAAATCATTCAAGCCACCCCAGGACCTGTCATGCTGCCTTGAATGCTAAGAGGATCCATGTTTAGACACATCAAAAATACTTGAGGCAAACCAGTGCATCGGGCACGAGAATGTTGAGCACTGTGCTGTACCTTGTAAATTCCATAAAATTATGAAGATCACATCAAAACATAAACCAGACTATTTGAGCATAGGTCATTTTATTTCAGCAAGTGTGGCTGAGCTCCTGCTCTGTGTAGAACACTCGACTAAGTGCTGGGGGAAATGGAATTGGCTACAAAGATAAATAGGATAGAGTTACCATCTTTAAAAGGTGGATCATCCGATGGGGATAATGCACATTAGCCACTAGATAAAGTGAACAGCAGGGTAAGTAAAGTGATACGGCAGCCCTGTACGGAATTTAGATTAGGAATAAAGAAAATGTTTGGGTAATTCTGACTGAAGAATCAAGAGAAGGATTCTAGGAAAATCCAGATGGCATTCAAAGTGGATCCTGAAAGCCAAGTAGAACTTGAACAGGTCGGTGGGGAAGCCATTCTGAGTTGACAAAACAACAGGAGCACAGACATGACAATCACAGTGACTGCTATGTCACTGGCAAGTCCAAAGTGGGTAGATCACAGAATACTTGGTGAGAAGAGTTTGGAAAAATGGTCTGTGCCAGACCGAGGAAGATTCTAAATGAAATCCAAAGGCATCTGAATTTTATCTTTAGGTCACAGAAGGCACCAAATGAATGTTTCCAAGCAAGGAATCACGTAAATCCACCTGTTTTAGGTACACAACAGAAGGAATTTGTAAGGAGAATATATTAGTAGTGCAAAGGATGTGCAGATAAGGGAAATTTTAATCAGGGCAGTAGTGGTGGAAATGCAAAGAACTGGACAGAATCATGGAGAAGGTAAATGAACAGCAATAAGCAATAACTTGATGACAGCCCCCTGGAGGGGGCAGGTGATGACGGGAAAGGGTCTAGCCTGGACAACTAAAAGGATAGTGGCCAATGGTTCAGGGAACAGCAACAGAAGTTATCAATACACAGGGTTGGAGTTTACAGTGGAAAAGAGTCTGAACCGCCCCAGTTAGGGAGGAATGGACGAGAGATTTACAGAAGAGAAGGAGTTAGGATATTTGAAGAAGTTAATAAGGAAGGTCTTGCATTTTCTCAGTGAGGCAGAAGTCATCCATTGAGAAAGAAGAGATTGGAAAATGGCCACAGGTTTTAAATATTGTTTTTGAAACTTTTTAAGTTAGCTAATGGAACTTGGTTAAAGGTTGGGAAATGGACTGCTGCATGTGAATCCTTAGTGTGCTGCATAATGGACCCTTCACTGGATCCACTGATAGGCAGACAAGTAATTCAGTGACCATTCTAACACTCCAACCACCTTTACAAGAATGTTTTATGTTCTTCTCTAGGGTTTGTAGACTTTTTTTTCCCTAAGTATTTATATTTTGGAATACAATTAGAAAAGTCACNCATAATGGACCCTTCACTGGATCCACTGATAGGCAGACAAGTAATTCAGTGACCATTCTAACACTCCAACCATCTTTACAAGAATGTTTTATGTTCTTCTCTAGGGTTTGTAGACTTTTTTTTTCCCTAAGTATTTATATTTTGGAATACAATTAGAAAAGTCATGTTTTTCATCAAGTTTGCAAACCAGAGTGATCACATTTTGGATTTGTGAATGGATGAGATCAATGAGAACAAAAGCAGAACAGTCAACAGAGCATTGTATACAAACTAAATGGAATCACTTAAGGTGCTTCCCCTTCCCACTTTTCAACACATGCTTCTGGAAACAAGGCTTGTTTCACCAAGCCCTTTAATCTGGTCCATGATATATAATGGATTGGGATTTTAACTATAAGAAAGAAAGAAAAGTCAACAATGCTTTTAACGAAAAGCGCCCAGAATTGAATTGGCTCTATTTAATAGCCATTTATACAAATAACTCGTTTCACAATACTAACTGACACTCGCCTACAATTTTATCAAGCTACTTTCAGAGTGTGAATAATAATAGGATTTATTTTGCCANTTCCCCTTCCCACTTTTCAACACATGCTTCTGGAAACAAGGCTTGTTTCACCAAGCCCTTTAATCTGGTCCATGATATATAATGGATTGGGATTTTAACTATAAGAAAGAAAGAAAAGTCAACAATGCTTTTAACAAAAAGCGCCCAGAATTGAATTGGCTCTATTTAATAGCCATTTATACAAATAACTCGTTTCACAAAACTGACACTCGCCTACAATTTTACCAAGCTACTTTCAGAGTGTGAATAATGATAGGATTTATTTTGCCATCTCAAAATTGGCCTCTGTAAATTCACACAGTTCTAATTTATCTACCCTAATATCAGGAAGATTCAGTGCTAAGACACTTTAATTAGCGCTCCCGTGGTACTTGGTAGTTAGTTGCTACCATTTTAGCCTCTTTAGGTTTTACGTACACCCTGCAATTCTCGTGTACTGCAAAGCAAGTATAGATTACCAAAAGGTTACCTCTCAGATACTTAATAAAGCTAAAGAAATATATACAGCAAAATGGAAACCCTACTTCAAATGCCAGACTACTGCACAACCAGATTCCGGGAACATATCTACCGAGCTCCAAAAGTCTAAAGCTACATCAGCAAGAGACAACAGGGGCAGGAGGAAANGATGGGAGTGATACCTGAGAGTCAGAGTCAGTAGAAATTGGCAACTCATTGCATGCAGGGGTCAGGGGAAGAGTCAAAGTCAAATCCAAAATGTCCTGCCTGGGTGACATGGAGAAGGACTGGGACGACAAGTCTCCAAGAGTCAGGAGGAAGAAAAAGAAACACTGGCAGAGAGAATGTTACTGGAAGAGAGAAGTATTCTGCGCTCAAATATGGGAGAGAAGGGGAGCCTCTGAGATGACAAAGGGAGAATCATTTGATGGGACTCATATGAACTGACCGACATTTTCTCAGAGATACAAGGCCATGAGCTCAGAGTGAGGAACAGCTGCTGTGGAGATGAGCTGACGGAACAGATTCCTTTCTCCCACCTAGTCAGTAACGATGGCCTAGAACTACCATTCATGGCAGAAATAGGATATGTAGCCAATTATGAACGAGGGTTTAAAACAAGGAGGCCCAGAACCCCAAATCTCTATAATAAATACTATAGTACCAGCTAGAGTGAAGGTTTCAAATTAGGTATAATAGGGAAGTATGTGAGGGAACAAAAGAGGAGACCAGCTTCACTCACTTGGCAGCCCAATCTCAAAGGCTGATGGGACTATCACTCCCAAAAGGTCCATGATGTAAGAACATTAAAACACTGTGATTTTAAGCAAACTCTCAGTCTTACCTGATAACCAAATTTGTTCAAGCTCTCCTACACTTCCAACGACTGAGAGAAAGGGCATCAGGAATTATGGATTGTTTACCCAAAACCCTTTCAATGCTTCTTGGGTGCTTTCCATTGCAAAATTCTCCCCTCCACTATGGGACTCAGGAGCCAACTAAATAGTCTGAGAAAGCATGGAAATCCAATTGCTTTGCCACGGATTGGTTCAGAATGGAGTATACAACTAATTCTGGCCAATGTGACCTGAGGGAGTTGGCTACAGACCTCTGAGCATGGTTAGATATTGTCTCTCCCCACCCCCCCGCCCCGCCTCTGGACATCCTGGTGTTTGAATGTGACTTGTGGAAATACACAATCATCTTGTGACCCTGGGGAGAATAGGTGGGGGGGACAAGCCACAAGACAGAGCTGACACAAGCGGGGAATGGTATAAGGGAAAGACAGGGTATCTCTTAGGCTCTGTATTACCCAACCCAGGAAAACCTCATACCTCAAGTCCTCCTTTTCATAGGAGATAGAACATTCATCTTATATTTCACATTAGTTGAGTTTTGGGGTTTTTTTTTTTGTTGTTGTTGTTGTTACTTGGAGCAAATTCCATCTTAACTGATTTAAAGGGGGGGGAGAGTAAAATCCCTGTTCTCATCTAATTACTAATTTCTTTCACTGTCTGACTGATTGCCCCCTTCAGCCAACGCACTCATAACAGAGAACTGGTGTAAGTGTCATAATGTATGTCAATTATTGTTTATACACTTACATAGCTCCCCATGAACACCAACATTTTCTAAGAGCCCTCAAGATCAGAAATCTAAATTCTGTGTATTGTGGAAAGAAGAGAGCTTTATAGTACAAAGAAAGCCATTTGAGGATACAGAAATAAAAATCTTCATGAAGGATGAATATGAAATCAAATTTATTTCAAAGCAGATAATCTCTAATGAGCTTTAAGATGCCCGTGATTTGCTTTTNTTACCAGTCCTTAAGAAACAACGTATACATTCGAAAGGTTCAATTTGCCTGCAAATACTATAAAACCAAAGTCGACATTACATCGGAGCTTTGACATGGCTGTACATTTTACCGTAAATGCTAAAAAAAAACAAAAAACAAAAAAACAAAAAAACCCAAACAAACCCACAGGAGTTTTTAACAAGCAACAGAGGTTTAAATGTCCTGTTTTACTATGAAGAGTACAGCTTAAAGTCACCTGTTTGGAATCATGGTATAATAGTTCAACGACATGGTATTATTGTGCAAGCTAATAAGTAAACAAAAACTTCACACACTCACGTACACACAGTGTCCATTATATATATAATTTTGATAATTTTTTTAAAAAATCCTTTGCAGCTTTCCATTTTCTTTAAAATAGAAGAAAAACTTCTTTAAAGTACAGTTTTAACGAGGAGAATGAGAAATTTTCACAGTGAATGTTCTTTAAAGAAACCTCTTAAAGACCTGCTCTTTTGGAACCCTTCCACATGACCGGTATTGCAGGTGGGAACGCGTGAGAGGGAAGAACTGCAGAGGAGGGCAATGCAGACCCGGAACACACCAAGAATCAGGAGCGGTTTTAAGTCAAGAGTTTTTGAAAACAATGGAGAGATGCCATCAAGTGGCTGAAGATAGAATTCTTCCTCAAGAGGGGAATGGTTTTCCTAGACATTGCCATCTGGTGGCCAATACTGGAAATCATTTTAGACTGATAAAACTACACAATGTGAATTTCGATCTTTCATGTGATACATAATTTAAGGCTTGACAATTCTCTATTACCATTACCAGAGGAAACCCCGTTGATGACCTTTATCGTGCAATTTACAGTAATGACAGATTTCTAAGAAATAACTGATAGAATATCAGTCTCAACTCTATGGGAGAGGGAGAATGATGTTTAAAACTNAGGATGGGAGTGATACCTGAGAGTCAGAGTCAGTAGAAATTGGCAACTCATTGCATGCAGGGGTCAGGGGAAGAGTCAAAGTCAAATCCAAAATGTCCTGCCTGGGTGACATGGAGAAGGACTGGGACGACAAGTCTCCAAGAGTCAGGAGGAAGAAAAAGAAACACTGGCAGAGAGAATGTTACTGGAAGAGAGAAGTATTCTGCGCTCAAATATGGGAGAGAAGGGGAGCCTCTGAGATGACAAAGGGAGAATCATTTGATGGGACTCATATGAACTGACCGACATTTTCTCAGAGATACAAGGCCATGAGCTCAGAGTGAGGAACAGCTGCTGTGGAGATGAGCTGACGGAACAGATTCCTTTCTCCCACCTAGTCAGTAACGATGGCCTAGAACTACCATTCATGGCAGAAATAGGATATGTAGCCAATTATGAACGAGGGTTTAAAACAAGGAGGCCCAGAACCCCAAATCTCTATAATAAATACTATAGTACCAGCTAGAGTGAAGGTTTCAAATTAGGTATAATAGGGAAGTATGTGAGGGAACAAAAGAGGAGACCAGCTTCACTCACTTGGCAGCCCAATCTCAAAGGCTGATGGGACTATCACTCCCAAAAGGTCCATGATGTAAGAACATTAAAACACTGTGATTTTAAGCAAACTCTCAGTCTTACCTGATAACCAAATTTGTTCAAGCTCTCCTACACTTCCAACGACTGAGAGAAAGGGCATCAGGAATTATGGATTGTTTACCCAAAACCCTTTCAATGCTTCTTGGGTGCTTTCCATTGCAAAATTCTCCCCTCCACTATGGGACTCAGGAGCCAACTAAATAGTCTGAGAAAGCATGGAAATCCAATTGCTTTGCCACGGATTGGTTCAGAATGGAGTATACAACTAATTCTGGCCAATGTGACCTGAGGGAGTTGGCTACAGACCTCTGAGCATGGTTAGATATTGTCTCTCCCCACCCCCCCGCCCCGCCTCTGGACATCCTGGTGTTTGAATGTGACTTGTGGAAATACACAATCATCTTGTGACCCTGGGGAGAATAGGTGGGGGGGACAAGCCACAAGACAGAGCTGACACAAGCGGGGAATGGTATAAGGGAAAGACAGGGTATCTCTTAGGCTCTGTATTACCCAACCCAGGAAAACCTCATACCTCAAGTCCTCCTTTTCATAGGAGATAGAACATTCATCTTATATTTCACATTAGTTGAGTTTTGGGGTTTTTTTTTTTGTTGTTGTTGTTGTTACTTGGAGCAAATTCCATCTTAACTGATTTAAAGGGGGGGGAGAGTAAAATCCCTGTTCTCATCTAATTACTAATTTCTTTCACTGTCTGACTGATTGCCCCCTTCAGCCAACGCACTCATAACAGAGAACTGGTGTAAGTGTCATAATGTATGTCAATTATTGTTTATACACTTACATAGCTCCCCATGAACACCAACATTTTCTAAGAGCCCTCAAGATCAGAAATCTAAATTCTGTGTATTGTGGAAAGAAGAGAGCTTTATAGTACAAAGAAAGCCATTTGAGGATACAGAAATAAAAATCTTCATGAAGGATGAATATGAAATCAAATTTATTTCAAAGCAGATAATCTCTAATGAGCTTTAAGATGCCCGTGATTTGCTTTTAAACAGTAGGCAATGAAAACCATGTTTTGTGTAGCATACACTGTGACTTAGAAATAGCGTTTGCATAAACTGCTTCATTTCATTTGCAAACCGTTAATAGCCGAACTCATCAGGAGCATCTTTAAAATGCTCTGGGCCAGTGTCCCCCTCAAAGCAGGATTCCCACAAAGCTTCATTTTTTAATATGCCAAACAAAATTTCTCTTATAAGGCCAAATCAAATAAGTTAATGAGGAAATATCCAAATTCAGAGAAAAAGTTACCAGTCCTTAAGAAACAACGTATACATTCGAAAGGTTCAATTTGCCTGCAAATACTATAAAACCAAAGTCGACATTACATCGGAGCTTTGACATGGCTGTACATTTTACCGTAAATGCTAAAAAAAAACAAAAAACAAAAAAACAAAAAAACCCAAACAAACCCACAGGAGTTTTTAACAAGCAACAGAGGTTTAAATGTCCTGTTTTACTATGAAGAGTACAGCTTAAAGTCACCTGTTTGGAATCATGGTATAATAGTTCAACGACATGGTATTATTGTGCAAGCTAATAAGTAAACAAAAACTTCACACACTCACGTACACACAGTGTCCATTATATATATAATTTTGATAATTTTTTTAAAAAATCCTTTGCAGCTTTCCATTTTCTTTAAAATAGAAGAAAAACTTCTTTAAAGTACAGTTTTAACGAGGAGAATGAGAAATTTTCACAGTGAATGTTCTTTAAAGAAACCTCTTAAAGACCTGCTCTTTTGGAACCCTTCCACATGACCGGTATTGCAGGTGGGAACGCGTGAGAGGGAAGAACTGCAGAGGAGGGCAATGCAGACCCGGAACACACCAAGAATCAGGAGCGGTTTTAAGTCAAGAGTTTTTGAAAACAATGGAGAGATGCCATCAAGTGGCTGAAGATAGAATTCTTCCTCAAGAGGGGAATGGTTTTCCTAGACATTGCCATCTGGTGGCCAATACTGGAAATCATTTTAGACTGATAAAACTACACAATGTGAATTTCGATCTTTCATGTGATACATAATTTAAGGCTTGACAATTCTCTATTACCATTACCAGAGGAAACCCCGTTGATGACCTTTATCGTGCAATTTACAGTAATGACAGATTTCTAAGAAATAACTGATAGAATATCAGTCTCAACTCTATGGGAGAGGGGGAATGATGTTTAAAACTATTCCATCTGGCTTAATAAATGATTTTTAGTGCATTTTCCATGATAAATTCAAATTGAGTAGAGTAGCTATCTACAACTCTATTTAACTTTGAGTTTAGTTAGCTCATCAGATTTTTATTCTTCCTTTCCAAACCCCTTGGCAGCCTACTAGTAGGATCATAGTTTTTTTGTTTTGCTTTCCATTTGGTTTTTGGCTTTCTACCTGAAATAGACTTCATAGATCAATTGGTTGATTCATTTCCACCTTTAAAAAAATCAACAATCTGTAACAGTGAGTGAAGNTGGCTACAGACCTCTGAGCATGGTTAGATATTGTCTCTCCCCCCCCCCCCGCCCCGCCTCTGGACATCCTGGTGTTTGAATGTGACTTGTGGAAATACACAATCATCTTGTGACCCTGGGGAGAATAGGTGGGGGGGACAAGCCACAAGACAGAGCTGACACAAGTGGGGAATGGTATAAGGGAAAGACAGGGTATCTCTTAGGCTCTGTATTACCCAACCCAGGAAAACCTCATACCTCAAGTCCTCCTTTTCATAGGAGATAGAACATTCATCTTATATTTCACATTAGTTGAGTTTTGGGGTTTTTTTTTTTGTTGTTGTTGTTGTTACTTGGAGCAAATTCCATCTTAACTGATTTAAAGGGGGGGGAGAGTAAAATCCCTGTTCTCATCTAATTACTAATTTCTTTCACTGTCTGACTGATTGCCCCCTTCAGCCAACGCACTCATAACAGAGAACTGGTGTAAGTGTCATAATGTATGTCAATTATTGTTTATACACTTACATAGCTCCCCATGAACACCAACATTTTCTAAGAGCCCTCAAGATCAGAAATCTAAATTCTGTGTATTGTGGAAAGAAGAGAGCTTTATAGTACAAAGAAAGCCATTTGAGGATACAGAAATAAAAATCTTCATGAAGGATGAATATGAAATCAAATTTATTTCAAAGCAGATAATCTCTAATGAGCTTTAAGATGCCCGTGATTTGCTTTTAAACAGTAGGCAATGAAAACCATGTTTTGTGTAGCATACACTGTGACTTAGAAATAGCGTTTGCATAAACTGCTTCATTTCATTTGCAAACCGTTAATAGCCGAACTCATCAGGAGCATCTTTAAAATGCTCTGGGCCAGTGTCCCCCTCAAAGCAGGATTCCCACAAAGCTTCATTTTTTAATATGCCAAACAAAATTTCTCTTATAAGGCCAAATCAAATAAGTTAATGAGGAAATATCCAAATTCAGAGAAAAAGTTACCAGTCCTTAAGAAACAACGTATACATTCGAAAGGTTCAATTTGCCTGCAAATACTATAAAACCAAAGTCGACATTACATCGGAGCTTTGACATGGCTGTACATTTTACCGTAAATGCTAAAAAAAAACAAAAAACAAAAAAACAAAAAAACCCAAACAAACCCACAGGAGTTTTTAACAAGCAACAGAGGTTTAAATGTCCTGTTTTACTATGAAGAGTACAGCTTAAAGTCACCTGTTTGGAATCATGGTATAATAGTTCAACGACATGGTATTATTGTGCAAGCTAATAAGTAAACAAAAACTTCACACACTCACGTACACACAGTGTCCATTATATATATAATTTTGATAATTTTTTTAAAAAATCCTTTGCAGCTTTCCATTTTCTTTAAAATAGAAGAAAAACTTCTTTAAAGTACAGTTTTAACGAGGAGAATGAGAAATTTTCACAGTGAATGTTCTTTAAAGAAACCTCTTAAAGACCTGCTCTTTTGGAACCCTTCCACATGACCGGTATTGCAGGTGGGAACGCGTGAGAGGGAAGAACTGCAGAGGAGGGCAATGCAGACCCGGAACACACCAAGAATCAGGAGCGGTTTTAAGTCAAGAGTTTTTGAAAACAATGGAGAGATGCCATCAAGTGGCTGAAGATAGAATTCTTCCTCAAGAGGGGAATGGTTTTCCTAGACATTGCCATCTGGTGGCCAATACTGGAAATCATTTTAGACTGATAAAACTACACAATGTGAATTTCGATCTTTCATGTGATACATAATTTAAGGCTTGACAATTCTCTATTACCATTACCAGAGGAAACCCCGTTGATGACCTTTATCGTGCAATTTACAGTAATGACAGATTTCTAAGAAATAACTGATAGAATATCAGTCTCAACTCTATGGGAGAGGGGGAATGATGTTTAAAACTATTCCATCTGGCTTAATAAATGATTTTTAGTGCATTTTCCATGATAAATTCAAATTGAGTAGAGTAGCTATCTACAACTCTATTTAACTTTGAGTTTAGTTAGCTCATCAGATTTTTATTCTTCCTTTCCAAACCCCTTGGCAGCCTACTAGTAGGATCATAGTTTTTTTGTTTTGCTTTCCATTTGGTTTTTGGCTTTCTACCTGAAATAGACTTCATAGATCAATTGGTTGATTCATTTCCACCTTTAAAAAAATCAACAATCTGTAACAGTGAGTGAAGTAGATATAACCCTGCCCTCACAAAGATTATAATCTAGGGTAGGTCCTGAACATTTGTAGAGATGTGTTTGTTGATTCACTCAAAACTGTATGTATTAAGAATACACTTTTCTTAAGCTGTGTTCAGGGATATATTAGTTTTAAAAAACCAGACAAGGAATACTCTCAAGGAATGCTTTGAAACACAGAGGAGGAAGTGAATAGTGTGTGTAATGGGGACCTTTCCCAGTAAGTGACATTTGAGCGATGTGAAACATGAAAAGAAGCCAGTAGAAGCAAGGACAGGAGGGAAGAGCAAAGAGCAGAGATTTGCAGGTGCATACGCCAGGATCCAGAGATGGGCAAAGGCTGAAGGGCTGAAGCACGATGAACAGGTGCACAGCCCTAGGACTTGAGGTCATTGCAGCTTCTCCTAGGTCCTCGGAAGGAGTCAGACTCAGTCCACGAGCAGTGGAAAGTCCAGGAAGGGATTCANGAGTAAAATCCCTGTTCTCATCTAATTACTAATTTCTTTCACTGTCTGACTGATTGCCCCCTTCAGCCAACGCACTCATAACAGAGAACTGGTGTAAGTGTCATAATGTATGTCAATTATTGTTTATACACTTACATAGCTCCCCATGAACACCAACATTTTCTAAGAGCCCTCAAGATCAGAAATCTAAATTCTGTGTATTGTGGAAAGAAGAGAGCTTTATAGTACAAAGAAAGCCATTTGAGGATACAGAAATAAAAATCTTCATGAAGGATGAATATGAAATCAAATTTATTTCAAAGCAGATAATCTCTAATGAGCTTTAAGATGCCCGTGATTTGCTTTTAAACAGTAGGCAATGAAAACCATGTTTTGTGTAGCATACACTGTGACTTAGAAATAGCGTTTGCATAAACTGCTTCATTTCATTTGCAAACCGTTAATAGCCGAACTCATCAGGAGCATCTTTAAAATGCTCTGGGCCAGTGTCCCCCTCAAAGCAGGATTCCCACAAAGCTTCATTTTTTAATATGCCAAACAAAATTTCTCTTATAAGGCCAAATCAAATAAGTTAATGAGGAAGTATCCAAATTCAGAGAAAAAATTACCAGTCCTTAAGAAACAACGTATACATTCGAAAGGTTCAATTTGCCTGCAAATACTATAAAACCAAAGTCGACATTACATCGGAGCTTTGACATGGCTGTACATTTTACCGTAAATGCTAAAAAAAAACAAAAAACAAAAAAACAAAAAAACCCAAACAAACCCACAGGAGTTTTTAACAAGCAACAGAGGTTTAAATGTCCTGTTTTACTATGAAGAGTACAGCTTAAAGTCACCTGTTTGGAATCATGGTATAATAGTTCAACGACATGGTATTATTGTGCAAGCTAATAAGTAAACAAAAACTTCACACACTCACGTACACACAGTGTCCATTATATATATAATTTTGATAATTTTTTTAAAAAATCCTTTGCAGCTTTCCATTTTCTTTAAAATAGAAGAAAAACTTCTTTAAAGTACAGTTTTAACGAGGAGAATGAGAAATTTTCACAGTGAATGTTCTTTAAAGAAACCTCTTAAAGACCTGCTCTTTTGGAACCCTTCCACATGACCGGTATTGCAGGTGGGAACGCGTGAGAGGGAAGAACTGCAGAGGAGGGCAATGCAGACCCGGAACACACCAAGAATCAGGAGCGGTTTTAAGTCAAGAGTTTTTGAAAACAATGGAGAGATGCCATCAAGTGGCTGAAGATAGAATTCTTCCTCAAGAGGGGAATGGTTTTCCTAGACATTGCCATCTGGTGGCCAATACTGGAAATCATTTTAGACTGATAAAACTACACAATGTGAATTTCGATCTTTCATGTGATACATAATTTAAGGCTTGACAATTCTCTATTACCATTACCAGAGGAAACCCCGTTGATGACCTTTATCGTGCAATTTACAGTAATGACAGATTTCTAAGAAATAACTGATAGAATATCAGTCTCAACTCTATGGGAGAGGGGGAATGATGTTTAAAACTATTCCATCTGGCTTAATAAATGATTTTTAGTGCATTTTCCATGATAAATTCAAATTGAGTAGAGTAGCTATCTACAACTCTATTTAACTTTGAGTTTAGTTAGCTCATCAGATTTTCATTCTTCCTTTCCAAACCCCTTGGCAGCCTACTAGTAGGATCATAGTTTTTTTGTTTTTGCTTTCCATTTGGTTTTTGGCTTTCTACCTGAAATAGACTTCATAGATCAATTGATTGATTCATTTCCACCTTTAAAAAAATCAACAATCTGTAACAGTGAGTGAAATAGATATAACCCTGCCCTCACAAAGATTATAATCTAGGGTAGGTCCTGAACATTTGTAGAGATGTGTTTGTTGATTCACTCAAAACTGTATGTATTAAGAATACACTTTTCTTAAGCTGTGTTCAGGGATATATTAGTTTTAAAAAACCAGACAAGGAATACTCTCAAGGAATGCTTTGAAACACAGAGGAGGAAGTGAATAGTGTGTGTAATGGGGACCTTTCCCAGTAAGTGACATTTGAGCGATGTGAAACATGAAAAGAAGCCAGTAGAAGCAAGGACAGGAGGGAAGAGCAAAGAGCAGAGATTTGCAGGTGCATACGCCAGGATCCAGAGATGGGCAAAGGCTGAAGGGCTGAAGCACGATGAACAGGTGCACAGCCCTAGGACTTGAGGTCATTGCAGCTTCTCCTAGGTCCTCGGAAGGAGTCAGACTCAGTCCACGAGCAGTGGAAAGTCCAGGAAGGGATTCAATCACAGGAATAACAATTCAATTTGTTTTCAAAAGATCAGGACAACTGCCACGGGCAGGTGGATGGAGGGTCGGAAGGGATGGAATTCTCACATTTCAAAAGAAAGTTTCCTTCTACTTTTGTTTCTAAAAAGAGAAGTGAATTTCTTAACAATCTCTTGAAACCACATCACAGCTTCCTAGCAGCTTCATGAATGCTAGCAGACAGCACTTTTCGACCTGCCTATGTTCCTGATACATATTCTGGCACTCAAGAAGAAAGAACAGGTGACACTCATGTTGCCTCCTTCACGAATTTTAATTCACCTTCTCCTCTGAACTCTCCCTTCACAGTGCTCACCTTACCTCCACGGGGAATTAACAGGCATTCTGCATTCATCTTTCCTCCAAGACTATAAATCCTTAAAAAGAATGTGTCTTTTTTTCCCCTTGTAATTTCAGAATCTCCCCTTTGTATTTGGCAACTTCATTGTAAATATTTAAATAAAAAATGAAGTATGATACTAATTCGTTGTACCATAGAATTTTAAGTCTTCAAGTTAGAATCTTCGCATCCCTAAAGGAAAATGAGATCCAAGCTAATTTATCTGGCATTTAAGTTTTCTAATTATGGCCAATTGAGGTAGAATACATGATTCTTTATAAAATCTGCTTTTCAGCTCTTCAGAAAAGGGGAATACAGCATATTAGCATGATGAAATAGTTTTTCTTGGGCATTTAAGTGATATTCTAGGTTCTGTTCAATTTCCTTAAAGCCAGGACACCTGTTTACCAATGACTTTGCTTTTCTCCTATTTCTGAAAATGATGAAAATTTTTAATGCTAATGACCTCTGTCTCGGGGTCTTCCCTCATCAACACAGAATAGTGTGAAAAAAATCACTCAGCAGGACCAACTTCTTTCAGCATAAAATTGTGCAGTTTTTATTGGGAATTTTTGGTAACTAAAATTAATGACTTTCCTGTATCTATGGAGCCATGCGGGGCCTTGTCTTTTAGGGTGCGGATCTAACAGTGGAGAAACAAGTCTGAAATAGTGCAGGAATCCCTTTCATTACACAACTCCCCGGAGCTCTTCACTCCAAATTTGATTCTGCAGCCTGCGGGCTCCCGCGGCACCACGGACTTACCTCTAGAGAACCACACTCCAACTCTCCAGAGTGATGGCTTATTTCATACACCTGTCTTCCTTATTAAAATGTAAGTTTACAATGGCTAGTTTCTTATTTGTCTTTGGATCCCCAGCATCTGATTCATTGTAAGATGCTCAACTCATGACGAATTATGAAAAAGGACTATCAGCACTGGCTGAAAGATTTCCTGCCTCAAAGACAAGTTTTCACTTCACTGTGAGAAACCACACATTGCCTTTCAGGTAATTCTCAACCACGGGCAATCTAGGCCTCCCGGGGACATATGCCAGTATCTGGAGACATTTGTAGTGCCACAGCTGAGAGGTGGGCTTTGCTACTGTCATTTAGCTGATGGAGGCCACTAATGTTACTCAATACCACGCACGCACAGGGCAGCCACCGACACAGCAAGGCATCGTATGCTCCAGAACATCAGTGCCAAAGTAGGCACATCCACACCTTTAGATTAAGATTTCACTTATGCTTCACACGTATTAAAATGGAACACCAGCCCCAGTTTATCCTACTAGAAATTGTTTTGGTTTTATCCAAAGTCTTATGATCTATTCTGAAGAGGTTGAATGCAGCAACATTTCAGCATTCTGGCCCTGCAGATCTTCGGATGGTTTGTAAAACCTTCGTGTGTATATGTGCTGAAGTAAAATGCAAGCGGGCGACCGAACCTGAGCGTTCCCTGCATAGGCAAAACCACGGACATCACGTGAGCAAACCTAAATCTAGCTGATTGCATGATCATAAGTAAAACTCAGGTTTTTTTCTTCTAAACGGCCTCTGACAATCACAGAAGGTAATCACAAACTTAAGACATCTTCCTAAGATGGTTTAAAATAATCGCTCTTAACCCATCTCCTTCCTCCTGGCAACCCCCATTGTAATGATCAATCATTGCCAAGGTTAAACAATTTCCTCATTTTCATCTTATAAGCCATCTTGTGACATCATTGCTCAGAGCTCTGTACCAGTTTTGGGTTTGAAAGCTCCCAGTTTGTGAGCTCTTCTTATGTGCACAATAACCTCTTACTAAATACTTTCTACTGATCTGATTCTAATTTTTACCGAAAATGGTAAGATCAAATCTCATGCGGCCTTTCAAGTGCAGAGGAGGTAAGAGCAAGGAGAAATGAGGAACTCTCCCTCCTTACCTCTCATTCAGGCAAGGTTCGCTCAAGTTTCCACAATACCATCAAAAGATCAACCTACCTCTTTCATAGATCACCCTCATTCCAGCAAAGCCACATCTAGTGTTTGATTATGTTGGTTTCTATAGCTGTGGAACTGTGTCCTTCCTTTAGCCAGCCCACCTGAGTCCACACACACACAAAATTAAAGTCCCTACAGTTACCATCAATCCCTTGCAGGGCCTGTTCTGAGCAAACGCAACCAGAAGCTACTACTCTGGCCATCTCTGTTGAGGTCTGTCTTCCCACGGCTGCATAGCTAAAATATCTGGCTCCTGTAAACGGTGAAGTGTTCTGTTGTTTTTTTTGTTTTTTTTAAAAGCTCACTTTGAAGAAAATCCCAACTGGTTAGTCAATTTCGGGTCTCCTGAAGTAGGCAACAAAAATAAATGAAAATTAAAGGAGGCTTTAGAAGAATCCACCATGACACCCTTCGGCTGCCCAAGCATCCACCCACCCTGCCTGAGTCTACAACCACTACCCATCTCTTCCTAACCCAGTCCTGGATACCCTGTCCATGTAGCTCTCCGCCAAAAAGAACTCCTGACGTGAAACATGTACAAATAAATTAAAAGACATATGCAACACACAAATTGAAGAGAAAAGAAAAGCTTGACAGTATTAGTTTGCCTGATGATCTCTACACATGGGTAAAAACATCTTTGCAACCTACAAAGTGTATGTTTGATTCTTGTGACCTTGGAAAAGTCTTTTATCCTATTCCAGTATTATTTTCTTATGTGCAATAATACAGGTTCCACAAGCCTCTTAACTGTAAAAGCTATCATGTTACTGCCCTGAGTAAATTCATTCTCTGAATATCCTTCCTCCTGGGACAGAGCTGACCCTGCTGTTTGCTTCTTATAGACAGGTGCTGCCACAATTATCTTTTCAAAAATGAATGATCTACAGCCAACCAAGAGTGAGTGGTTAAATCAAAAGGAAAAAAAAAACTATTTATTGTTTCTCCTTTGATCTCCTTCTAAGATCTAAGATGTGACATATTCAATAATGATCTCAGCCCCTCTGAAGACCATTCTGTTCCTTTTCTCTTTTATTCAGAGATAAGGTAACTATGAAAGCAGAAAAGAGAGAAGGTAGGAAGTACCCTTCAAGGTTACAAATGCTTATCATTTGATTTGAAGCCATCTTTTTTAGTAGACAATGAAGCTGAAATTCAGATGCCATTCCTGCTGATAACGATTTCATGTCTGAAGTTACAGTGCATTAATTAGTAAACACAGTCTTGCCTCTGTGATTTCATTACAGACCTAACTTAATGGCACCGTAGCTCTCTCTCTTCTGAAAACAGGGTATCAATTCACCAACAGTACCACAATTCCTTTTCTTGATGACCACAACTATGTGCCAGGACACAGATTAAAGAGAACTACTAAGGAATTCCCAGTTGGGCACAGAAGGGGGTCTATATTAAAAGTAAAGTACTTGTACAAAGTGGAATGAGAACTACAAGAGACACCAGTGCCACGGGGGTGTACTGGAGAAAGAGATCCACTGCTTGGGTGGGTCAGGGAAAGTTTTACAAAGGAGGTGTTATTTGCACCCCATCTTGAAGGACAGAGGAGGTCATCAAGCATAAGGTAGGGGGAAACATTTCAGGTCAAGAGAGCAGATTGTGCAAAACACATACGACAATATGTTGGATCTAGACACAGAGTTAGGGCCAGAAGAGCAGTTGTGTAAGAACAAATGTAGGGTGTAGAGCTGAGGCGATAGCAGGGGACTGACCATAGAGGCTCTTAGAAAGCATGTTAAGGAATTTCTGCCGTATCTTACATGTCATTGTGAACTGTGAGGGTTTCAAGAGGCAAATAAATTCGTATTTTATAAAGTGTATTCCAGAAAACACCAGCTCCTCTTCTGATGGACTTACAAACAAAAAATTTAAAAAAAAACAAAGATTGTGGTAACTTTTAGGAGAGATTGTATGTTGTAACAGCCTTTTAGATAACTATGATGTGTAAATCCCAAAAGCCCTGATAAGTCTTACAACAAAGAATCCTGTTTAACATGATTTAACCCAGAATTTCCCTAATGTAACATTTTTAACATTCTGCAGAATGAGTGTTTGCAGAGCAATACGGGGAAATGTCTGTGAATGTAATTAGATTTGCATTTTAGAAGAACTGCTTTGAGGCCATCTTCTCAAGTGTTCTAGCAGATGGATTAGAAGGAGAAACAGGTAGGGGGCGCCTGGGTGGCACAGCAGTTAAGCGNGGCCATCTTCTCAAGTGTTCTAGCAGATGGATTAGAAGGAGAAACAGGTAGGGGGCGCCTGGGTGGCACAGCGGTTAAGCGTCTGCCTTCGACTCAGGGCGTGATCCCCGCGTTGTGGGATCAAGCCCCACATCAGGCTCCTCTGCTATGAGCCTGCTTCTTCCTCTCCCACTCCCCCTGCTTGTGTTCCCTCTCTCGCTGGCTGTCTCTATCTCTGTCGAATAAATAAATAANTTTAAAAAAAAAAAAAAAACTCTGTTAAAAAAAAAAAGGAGAAACAGGTAGGAAAGTGCTATAATAGTACAAGTGAAGGTGACAAGGCCTTCGAATAAGCAGACAACAAAAGAGATGAGCTCTTACATAAAGTATCTTTAGAGGGAAGACTTTAGAAACCTTGGAAACTGTCTGGAGGGGAGGGGAGTGGGGGCACCATATAAGAAAGAAGGAGATGACAATGGACCCCAAGTTGTCCAACAGGGCAACNTTGTGTTCCCTCTCTCGCTGGCTGTCTCTATCTCTGTCGAATAAATAAATAAAATCTTTAAAGAAAAAAAAACTCTGTTAAAAAAAAAAAGGAGAAACAGGTAGGAAAGTGCTATAATAGTACAGGTGAAGGTGACAAGGCCTTCGAATAACCAGACAACAAAAGAGATGAGCTCTTACATAAAGTATCTTTAGAGGAAAGACTTTAGAAACCATGGAAACTGTCTGGAGGGGAGGGGAGTGGGGGCACCATGTAAGAAAGAAGGAGATGACGATGGACCCCAAGTTGTCCAACAGGGCAATTTAGGATGCAAGGCAGGTTGGGAGCAAAATAATTATTTCAGAGCTGGTGCAATGAAGAGCTACAGGCCATGGATTCCATGGCTGTTCAATCAAAACTGATTGTGAGGACTACAGTATTACATGTAAAATATTTTTCCTCTATAATATGATCAAGCTAGTTAACATATTTTCTTTACATATTTGTATATATAAGCAAATAAACTGAGTTTTTGTGCAGCAAGAGAAGATGTATATTTATAGCAGTCATAAGGGGAACACTTTCAAAAAATCTGTAATCACAGGGATGCCTGGGTGGCTCCATCGGTTAAGTGTCTGCCTTCAGCACGGGTCATGATCTCAGGGTCCTGAGAGTGAGCCCCACATCGGGCTCTCCACTCAGCAGGGAGCCTGTTTCTCCCTCTGCCTGCAGCTCCCTCTGCTTGTGCTCTCTCTCTCCCCCAAATAAATAAAATCTTTAAAAAAAAAAAAAAGCCTGTAATCACAGTTCAATGCCTCCTTGTATTAAGTGTATAATCGCATGCATACTGATTTTTTTAAGCTGAGACCAGCAGAGTGCTGGAGGCTCTCTTGATAATGTCATTTGTCAGTCAAGTCTCCTCCATTATAGCAAATATCCTGGTAACTAAATAAATGGTTTTAATTTTCGTTCAGTGGTCTGATCACTTCCTGAGAATAAAGTGATTTTGTCATTAACTACCTCAAATTGGGGGAAGGGCAATTTGGTCACTATGTGTTAATGGCTCCGTAGGATGATTCACTTACACTCATTTCCTAAGTATTTATACCTCAAGAACTACATCTGAAGACTTTACCATTTAAAAGCATCAGGACTTACGTTTCCAAAAATGTTATTTTATCAACAAAATAAGTTGTAATGCTCATTAAATCAAAAGTGGATGATTAAAATTATGACAGCAAAAATGTGATAGAGCCTAAGTCCTCGTAGTCACATTTTCTAGGTATATTACATCACTATTAACGTACCATTGCAGCACTTTGCAGCACTCTCAGCTCTTCGCACACAGTGACTCGTTTAATTGCTACTGTAACAGTAGGAAATGGGTGCGGTTATTAACCCCACTTTATAGGTGGGGAAACTGAAATTTAGTAGGGTGCCCAAGTCCGTGCACCAAAGCTAGCACCTGAACACAGGCAGGCTGGCTCCAGAGTCTGAGCTCTCAAACCCCAGCTGTACCTTATTTGCATTTGCCCAGAAGTGACCTTTCAAGCTCATGCCCCCGCAATCCCCATGGAGTCTATTTATTATAAGGAGGACAATCTATCCATCATCTGGATTTTGCCCACTGAGAATAAGTTTCCTCTTACCTCTTATTTTCCTGCTCAAAAATTAATGACTTAGAATATTAAGGTGGTAGTCACCTTCTAGGATTTTCATTTTTAATGTCTATCACCTGAAGCAATGTTTTTATCATTAATATGTCAATCCTTCAAAACATACCAACACATTAAGATCTTCCTGTATGAGTGCTGAACACCACGTGCTGTGACAATTACTTTACATGCATCAATCACAGTCTTCCCAACATCAACAGTCTATTACATTTAAACAATCTGAGATTCCAAGGCATAAAGAAATTTCCCTGGTCTCAGCACCCTGAAAATTGTCCTCTTAAAAATTATAGACTACTTGCTTTTCAGGGAATTATGATGGATTGATAAATTTAATTTCTAGAGGAAGATAACAGTCAAAGTTGAAGACCTGACCACCTCAATTTTATCTGAACACTACATTAGTAAGTACATCAACGGCCTTAAGGAAAATTGGAAAAAACTAAAATCAAGATAATCGCACAATTTACAGTAACTACCATTAATTCTTTCTCTTCTAAAACTTATCCTGATTTTACTTATTATAGTTCTCATTTTTAATGGCTACATCTTCTTTCATGTCCTTGACATTGTAACATAACTTCCTTCCATTGATCTGCATTTATTTCATTCACAATTAAATTTTTTCTTAAAGTTACAATGACCAAATGTGTACACGTGTTTTTCCCCTTCTTTTGGGTTATTCTATAAAATCAAGTTTTTTTTTAAGAGTTTTTTTTTTTTTAATTTGACAGAGAGAGGGAGAGAGAGAGAGCACACAGAAGGAGAGGGAGAAGCAGACTCCCCCACTGAGCAAGGAGCCCCACGCAGGGCTCTATCCCAGGACCCTGGGATCATGACCTGAGTCAAAGGCAGACACTTGACTGACTGAGCCACCCAGACGCCCCTGAAATCAAGTTTCAAGAATGAGCAGGTGACTGATAGTACAGTCAAAAGACTACTTTGCTTGAAGTTAATTTCAAGACCCTGAAAAAAGGTAAATCAGTGAAGACTTCTGGGCCCTTAACAGTATCTTCCATCTTTCAGTTCTTCCAGCCATTGTTCATGGAGCTCATCACAGATCTCCACGGAATGGTCAGTTAGCATGGTCTATGCTGGCAACGACACATTCCTTAGGCTAAGTGATCTTGGCTTATTCACCTTCTCTAGATAGCACTTAGATTGTTCTCCGCTGAGAAGCAAGGCTAGCTGTTGATTTAGGCAGAATCACAGGGAATCCAGAACCACTGTGTGGGTCCAGAACCACAGAAGGTGTACCTGAATGTGTACAAGGGCCACAGAACCAGCCAAGCAAAGAACCACCCCAGACTGCAAATATACAACCCTCTCCCCAGTTCTCATTTGGACTAACCCCTACCTCTTGGTCTATCCCACACTATTAATGCCATCACCTTGGACCAATTAAGATTCTGAAGTACAGGGGCGCCTGGGTAGCTCAGTCGTTAAGCCTCTGCCTTTGGCTCAGGTCATGATCCCAGGGTCCTGGGATCAAGCCCCGCACCGGGCTCCCTGCTCAGTAGGAAGCCTGCTTCTCCCTCTACCACTCCCCCTGCTCGTGTTCGCTCTCTAGCTGTGTCTCTCTCTGTCCAATAAATAATCTAAAAAAAAAAAGATTCTGAAGCACAAAAGAAAGGAAAAGTGACAAAGAAAAGGGCCATGAGCTGAGGAAGAAAACCACACTGTGGAATGGTGTGCTTCCTCTAGAAGCTGGAGAGAATATTGACAATGCTGGAGTTGAATTCCTCTATCTTCTCTACTGCCTGATACATCCAGGAAACAAAAGTGGATGATGTTTCGGTAACCAAAGGAAGTGACCCAAAGGAAAGTCCCCAAATCAGCATAGGAATTGCCTCCTCTCAGCAGAAAGTAACAGACAAGCCTTTAGCACATGCAAGGCCTATGAGCTTTACACACAGTCACCCCTATGAGCTCTACACCCCTACAAGCTGGGCACCATTCTCACCCATCTTGCAGCTGAAGAAACAGGCGAGGAAAGTTTGGTTGACTTACTCAAGACTGCCCTCGAACAGAACCTGAGTAAGAATCCAGTGAAGTGAACTTCAGATCTTCACAGAAATCCATGTACCTATCTGGCTTTCCATAAGCTTCATGTCTGCCTTCCTTTTTCCTCACATTATAAAGTATTCCATCTTCCATCCTCTGTATCCCAAAGCAGAGTATTTCCAGGATAAGGTATATTTTGGAAATCTACTTAATGTCAAATTATTTTTAAAAAGCCTTTGAAGCATGTTTCCATGTGGGTGTATCGCTTCTCATTAATGCTGGAGAAAAGAATGTGTACGTCTTACCACAAGGTGTCTTAACAAAGAAATACACTTAAATTTGGATGACAGCAGAGAAATGTATTTTTATGAGTACAAAACACCCACTCCGTGCTCTTAAATCCAAGTGTGGGATTTTCAATACTGTAAAATGGATTAAGAGGAAAATGAATTGGAGTTTTGTAACACAAAGAAAATAAGTGAAAGTTGATATGGCCACTCTCATATCACTTACAAAATATATCACACATCTTCAAAATAATCAAATTATCATTTTGTAGTTTTAAATTGTCTTTGGGCATAATTATAGATGTCCAATAGCAGTCCCACAGAATCCCTGGCTTATCTTTCTGACAGTAATTCATAAAGATTTATTTACTTGAGAGCCAGTGAGTGCAAGCAAGCACACATGGGGGGAGGAGAGGGACAAGCAGACTCCCCACGGAGCAGGGAGCCTGATTCAAGGCTCAATCCCAAGACCCTGAGATCACGACCTGAGCCAAAATCAAGAGCCAGCCGCTCAACCAACTGAGCCACGCAGGTGCCCCAACTGACAGACATTTAAATTGTTTGTGTAGATTATCAAATTTGTTTTCGCCCGCAGCCTTTAGAAGAGACTCCCTTGGATAAAAGATGGAACTATAAAGTAGGAAAGTATAAACTATAAAGTGGGGATGTGTAAAAGAATGCACACGTGCCAAACAGCGATCGCTTTATTGTGTCAGTGCAGTACACACATCAAGTTGAGCAAAGTTCATCCTTGATTCCAGTTTCACTAACTTTATTTCCCAGCGCCTCTACCCACATCATTTGTTTTCAAGCACCTGTTTTCAAAAGATGCTCAAGCCTCTTGTTACGGTTTTCACTCCACGATGAGCAGCGCAGCACCCGTCATACGTCTGTTACAAGTCTCAAGCACGACGGACAATTCCCCTTGATAGTAATAACATGAACATCTTTGGTGTATTCATTTTCCTTTCTAATACCCAACAATTGGCTGGCTTATGGGACTCCTTCCTGTGGATGTAGTTCTACCCTCACACTGTAATCTCCTTTCATCCAAGACTATTCTCTCTCTCATGAAGCCCACTGCAGCCCAAACAAGAAAGCTAAGATGTTTCTGCTAGTTCCTTACTATTTTCGCATTCTAGTTCACCCCTTTGGATTTCCACGCACAGTAGTAGTGAACTGAAGCTTGTCTGGGCTCTTGCCTTCAATTTATTCAGCACCCACATTTATAGGCTTCTGAGTATTGAAACCTGGAGAATCATTTATTTAAAGATGTCCCCAAAAAGTGTCAAAATAAAGTTCAGGGGCAATGAATATGGACTAATCTCGTAATTTTTCTATCATGAGGGAATGATGAAATACAGCAGTCTGAACCTTGATGTTCTAGCAAGAAAGGACAAAACCATTTCTTTTTAATATTTGGTACATACGGTGCATCGCTCTATGTTTTTTTCTCTTTTCTCTTCCTGTGCCTTTGCCCCCCATTAATTCCTTCTGGCCATCCTCCTCTCTCCCCTTTCTCCCCTTTCTAATTCTCACCTTAAGTGGCAAAATGAGCACAGAAGCTTGAGTACAGTTTTAGTGTATTCTAGGTTTTTGGTAGAAAACACAATTTTATTCCTTTGAATACCATATCCTTCTCCTCCCCCCTAAAAAGAAGTCCTGCCAAATAACAAAAGTTAATTTTAAAATTCCACATGATTTAAGCTAAAAAAAAAAAAGTTGACTCTGATAGTCATTCATGGTGGATTCATCAAGTGTCCTAGGACCTATTTCATCAACTGGGACCAGCTGACCTCCTTTACCCCCTGTCCTACCGGTCCTGACCCTCCTCCTCCTCCTCTCCAGGTCCCATCCTCCTTGCTTAACTAACCTTTTCCTTTAAAACTAAATTTAAATGTCACTTCCTCAGAAAAGCCTCTTAAGAACCCCCACATTCCCACCCGCTGTGATAAGCTTTTATGCCCTAGAGTATTACTTTATGGCACTTATCAAAAATACAGTAAACAAATTATTCACGTAATCACATCTGTCTTCCATTCTAGACTGGAAGCACCATGAGGGCAAGATCTGACTCCGTTTCATTCATCACCGTACCTCCAACACCCAGGATGGTGGCTGCCCATAGGGAGTGCCCGACAGATGGCTGGGGAGTAAAGGAATGCACGAATAAATAAATGGATAATTTCCTCAAGAACTCTATACCATAGCTCCTGCCTAGTACTCCCCCTGGCCACAGAGAGATTTTGAAGTCCCAAGGAGGCTCTTTACTCAGATGATTCATCATCTCTGCCCTCCCTGCTCAGATGACCTTAAACTCCACAGCCCACACCTCATTTCAAATGCCAAGGCTCACTCACTCTCTTGGTGTGATTATTAATTGTATTTATTGTTTAGAATGCCCAGGGATGCAAATAGGCATTTGCTTGCTGCCACATAACGTAATTGGACATGAGAGAAGACAGACTTCTATCATTTTTGGTAATATTCCCAGTGGGTGATAAATGAGAACAATCATAGCATAAGTCAATCAAACCTCAGATCTTCCTGATTGTTGCTACCATAGCTTCCAGGGTGTATGGAGAGGACAGAGATGACTTTCTAGCTCAGTGTATTTAAAATCCCTTGAAATCAGTCAACCGGAAGTTGTTCCTGTTCTTGAAGCTGTTACAAAGTTCTGATGACCAAACACATGGGAAGCAAATTTGCTGGGAAACACTGCAATACTTTACATTGATTATTTAAAATGGTTTTGAGCTGACTGGCCAACATCAACAACATTTATTGAGTCTATGACATATCAAAGACTATGAATCAGGTTGTGTCATTGAACAGTTACAGTGCTTTCAACTAAATACTCTTAAATGGAGACCTCAACGTCCTAGCACGGGTTTATGGTGGAATAGGAATTATATTTGTCCACAGAGATCGGAGACGGCTTCTCGTTAGAAGAGTTATTTGCATGAGCTTTGAAAAAACTAAGGTTGGAGGACATTTCAGGCAAAAGCAAACCACGTGTGTAAAGCAGTGAAGATAAGAAATTACACGGTATACATCTTGGTGAGTTGCAGAGTAACACCATCAGGTTCAGGGTGTGGGTACAGGCGGAGGGTCAACCAAAACATTTTTGAATTCTATTATGTAGGTACCTTCTTACTATTAAAAATACTTTGAATTATAAAGACACTCAGTTTAGTAAACAGGTATCTAAAGAGCCAGTAGGTCCTACGCAAGGCTCTAAAAAGCTCAAGTATTCCTTTTCTTGTGTAAAAAGAAGAGATATGAACACTACATCAAAACCATTAGACCTGGAGAAAAGGTTAATTTTGCATACACGATCGGGACCAGAGACTATGAACGATTTAGTGTGCTACATTCCATTACCGTTGAAGTATTTCAAGGGGCATGGCAGGAGCATGGCAGGCATTTAAGAATAAGACTCAAAACATTCCTCCTCCGAAGCCAGTGAACCATGGCCGGAATCTCAGCACCTGCACAGAGCAGCAGAGCAGAATAATCTCATTTGAAATAAAAGGCTGCATTTTCTCTGGAGATTGGAACCACCTTATGAAGGGGCAAGACTCACCACTGGCCAGTGAGCTGGAGGGTTGAAACATGGGTCAAAAGAAAAGCTATTCTTTCATGTCTGAATTGAGTTTTCTAAAAATGAGCTAAAACCTGCCTTTTAACAGCATGAAAGGAACTGGAAAAATTGGAGTGAACGACACTCTATCTGGCAAATAACAGGAGCAACATCAACTGTTTGAGCAGAAAAGCAACTTGGTCCTTGAAATGTTTAGAAAATACCTCCTAGGTATATTCTTGCCTGAAACTCCCTGTGGATTTTGGTTCCTGTAAGTGGTCAGGATCAAAAGGAGAGCCTCTTTTATGAAGACAGAGCAGAAGGTCAGAGCTGCTATAGAGAAGTTGACACTTTATGCTTAAATCCCTGGATCACTTTTGTTCTACTGCTCAACAGAATAAATATTTGCACATCTCTATAGGAGCATGCACAATATGACCATCAAGGGTAAAAGTTAATCTTCTTAGTCTAACTCTTTCTCTTTAGCATTTACAATTTTTCAGGTCCAATTCAGTTGTTAGGATTATACTTTTGTTCCCCATAGAGTCATGCGGTTTTTGCTACTCCTCTGCTTAAAAGCCTCAGTTTCTCCCCACACTCGAAATATATTCCAAACCCCGGTAAGGTCCGATGTCTTCTGGCCCTTGCTTATTGGACTCATCCCATAGGACTCTCCTTCGTGTTCAAACACAGCTTCCTGTCTATTCCTTAAAAACCCAAGGGTTTCCCTGCCTCAGGGTCGTTGGTTCCCCCCAATTACAATGCCCTACACACTCAAGTACTCACCTAACAGACCGTCCCACATTATTCTGTCCTCAGTTCAACTATCCCTTCAGCTATCCAGGATGCCCCGTCAAGCCCCCCCTCCTGGTATTCATACCCCTCCAGGAGTCCCCTCCCACGCTACAGCAGCTGTAGTATGTGTGGCCAACAGAAGAGAATGGAAGGGATGTCATGTGACTTTCAAGGTTAAGAAAATGTGTTGCTCCTTTTTCATGACACATCTCCAAAGGCAAGAAAAACAAAAGATAAAATGAACTTATGGGACATTATCAGCAACTAATGGAGCATCGAACTTTACATTGGAATCCGGGGATGTACTGTATGGTGACTAACATAATATAATAAAAAATCATTTAAAAATAAAAATAAAAAAAAAAAGAAAAGAAAATGTGTTGCTGCTCTGCTTTGCGCTCCTGGATCCTTCGTTTGGGGGGAATCCAGTCAACATGTCATGAGGACACTTACACAGCCCTTAGGGAAATATCTACCTGGAAGCCAACTAAAATGTCCTTTCAACAGTCATGAGAGTCGATTCTCTAGCCAAGCTTTTGGAACCTGTAATCTCCTCAGAGACTCTGAGACAGAACTACCTATGTCATTACCGAAATCCCGTGCGACAAAAATCATGTGACCGAAAAAAAGTGTTTTAAGCTGTTAGGTTTGGGGTCATTTGTTACAAAGCAGTAACTCTTACACATTCTCATACTGGTCTCCCCTGACAGCCAAACTAAGAAAACCCTAGGCCTGTCACATAGTATAAAATTATTTAATGTTATCTTAGTCCTTGTACTTACACATACCTCGTTAATTTCGTTCTTTTGTTGTTGCTGTTATTGCTTTTTCCCTCCGCTGGGATGTAAGCTTTTTGAAATCAGAAACTTTGCTTAATTCATCAATATTTATGTCCAGAATTGGGTTAGCTAGAGTAGATGCTTAATAAATACCTGTTGGAAAAATAACTTAATACTCTGAAAATTTGACTTCACTTATTCTCCACGGCATACGTGAGGTTGGCTAATTGGATCCCTCTCCCAACCAGTGTGGCTCTCACCAGCCTCAGATTCTGTACAGGAGTCAGGAAGTATTTTGTACACAGCAAGGAGGAGGAACCAGGGGTCTCAGGTATCCCTCAGGCAAAACTTCATGTTCTCAAATGCAGAAAGGATAGTGTTGTGTTGTTTGTTTTTTGGGTGATAACCACTATTTAGGGAAGATTTTAGGGCAGAGAATATGAAAATCTAGTAGAAATGAACATGATGTAGAAAATATATATATATATATATTTAGCAAGAACCGGTAAAAATATTAGAAGTTCAGAGTTAAGGTAGAAGAGATGATCACTGGGGAGAAAAGAAGTATCATAAATGAGATGGAAAAGCAATTATACGTAACCTGGCTTCCTTCAGACCACCTAAAAAGATACACATGTGAATTGTCCAAAGCAGTTTTAAGAGCCAAGGAAGGGAAAACTGCTCTATAGCCAGCTACGACTTCCATTAAATAAAACATGCAAGTTTCAACAGAGGTACGTGGTTTAAGACTTCACAAGCAGATAGTAGATATACCACATATTCCATTCCATCACCAAAAATAGGGATAAAGGATCTCTACACACCCAGCGTACATATCCACACGCCTAGTATGTATTTTCATGCGGTTTCTTCTAAAGATTCAGTGGGGAAAACCAGATCTGTTTCTTGGCTTCATTTCAGAAAGCTCTTGCAGCCCCTCTGGCTGAGGTCCTGCCATTTGAACAAAGCCACAGCTGCACAAAGTGTTTAATCCTAGCTCTCAACGAGGAGGCAACATTATACCTGCACACATCCTCACATATTTGCAACGCATTCCTGGAGGTACAACTTCCTAATTGAAAGACATGAAGGAAAGGGGTGTGCAGGGCTGTGGTGGGAAATAAAAAGGATCAAGATCTATTCATTCTCCCTTCCTGGGGGGCCAAACTGGTGGTTCCTGTCCTCCCTTTCATAAGGAGAAGATTGGTACTACTTACTCCAGGCTTCTGTGCCAGATGGAGAGTCTGAGACCTAATTTTGGGGACAGAGGGAATACTTCTTAAATCAAACCTCAGAAGAGCTGTGCTTCAAAGGCATCCTAGAAATGAACCCTGCAGGTGGCAAACTGAAATGAGTGCACATCCTAGTCACACAATGCCTGGGTGTAAGGCAAGTGTTTGGGGTTTCCCTAAAAATTTTTTTTTCATTTTCAATCATTAAGATATCAAGAAAACAGAAGTGGCACAGAAAGAAACCAACACTTTTAAAAGGTGATTACACTTTCACATAGCTAGATTCTAAGCAAAATTAGTTTTTGTCAAGTCAAGAAAACCCATAAATTTGTATATTTCTGTGAAGGGTATAAAATAAGTGAAAGTCTATTTGGTTAATACCCTGCACACACACAGCCCAAAGAAGCCAGTATGTACTAACCACATTTGCTAGAGAAATTCATGTTACATGTTTCTGTACTTATATATTAGCTCACTTATTTTTTCACTCATCCATGGATCTGCTCATTTCCTAAGTATTTAAGCGACTTGAGAGTTACAAAGATGAAACAGACTCAGGTTTGTAATCTATGAAGCTTAAACGTGGATGTATCCACTATACCCCCCACGTGTCCGTGGTGACTCAGTCAGTTAAGTGTCAGCCTTCAGCTCAGGTCATGATTCCAGGATTCTGGAGCCTTCATCTTCCTCTCCCTGCCCCCCACTCCAGGCTTGTGAGCGATCACTCATGCTCTCTGACCAAAAAAAAAAAGAATCTTAAAAAAAAAAATACTTTGGGCACCCGGGTGGCTCAGTCAGTTAAGCATCTGCCTCAGCTCAGGTCATGATCTCAGGGTCCTGGGATCAAGCCCCATGTCAGGCTCCTTGCTCAGCAGGGAGTCTGCTTCTCCCTCTGCCTGCCAATCTGCCTACTTGTAGTTGTGCTTACTATCTCTCTCTCTCTCTCGTTCTGTCAAATAAAATCTTTTAAAAAAGTTCTTTGTAAATTTTTATATATTTTATCATTTCACATGATCATGTTATGTATTCATAATTATGCTCTATGTGAAAAGCTCAACTGTACGATTCTAGTTAGTGAACCAGGAGCCAGAATCTAAGAATGTACATGAAATTAAAGAAATTGTATTGAAGCATGTTTGATTCTTTAAAACAATTCTATAGGACCAGAATTCTCAAGTTAAAGGAAGACATCAAGTTGTGGCTTCTTCTATGTCCCCCTTTGCTATCAGAAGTATGTCCAATTCCATCTACACAGCCTTCAACAGGGATGACTAGAGCCAAGCTGAAATTGCTACACGTGGTACTGACAAGAAACAGGACACTGTTTGCTGGACCCAACCTCTCACCACCAATCTTGCTGTCCTGTCTTATTTCTTTCATCTTTTGGCACAGGAACAGGGAGTTCGCACTGTCAGTGAAAGCAGGTATCAGTAAGTGGTAACTCGATAAGGTAGCATCATGCCCTGTATTTCCCCATTAGGGTTGTCACTAAGGATGTCAGTGAGGTCAGAACATCAAAAGGAAGGCTTTATATGATTCTGGGAGCTTTACACTGTTTGCTATGAGTCTATTCCCTAAAGTGCCAATTAAGCACGCTGTGCCCATAACTGGTTTGGAACTCTTAGGGGAGATAATGCGACTTTAAAAATCATTTCACTTTTCAGCATCTTTCTAATGCTTGTTCTTGGCACAAAAGCCCAGCTTGCTGCGCCTTAGACACACCTGCTGGGCATGATGAAACATGCCTTGTAGCCCGCCCGCAACTACATGGTAGGACCTTCACAATATTCCAGTTACATCCAGCACACATTTCTCCAAGACTCTCCCCCGAGATATCTGGTCTCTCCATTCCAGTTCCTGACAACACATAGTCTGCCACTCCTTGCCTCTGAGCAAGTATTTAAGAATAACCTACATCTGTGGAGAAAAATCCACGCATTTCTTCATCTGCTAGCAATAGTTTCTGTGTAACATGCATTCCCCCCTCCTCTCCAGCTGTGAGCTCAACATCTGCCCCATCCTCCAGCTCACCTACACACCAGGCTGCTCCCAGGGGCTCAGCCCCACTTTCACGGTCGCAGAGTGGTGCCAGAAAGAGGATTCCTGGATTTATTATGCCTTGAATTTGACTTCGTAAGTCTCCAAGTGGATTTCAAAAGACACATGCCTACTTTAGAGAAAGCCTTCTTTGTGTAAGGACCAGCATTGAGAGTTCTGTTTTTATTTGGGATAGAACAGAGGGATTTTATTGAGTAAGCCTTTAGAATAAGACAGCTGGATAGTACTATTGTCCCATCTCCCCATCACTTCCACATCCCAACCCTTAAGGTGAAAGAGCACTAGGTCTTTCCTACATGTAAGGGGGCATTTAAGAGGCCCTGTAAGCACCCCGCCACCTTTTGCTCCTCCAGGAAACACTACTAAGACTGCTAGTAAATCTGTCAGCCGCTGTCTTGCTCTCTAACAGGGAGACGTTTTACAAAGATTGGCCACTGAAAGAGCCAGAAAATGCTCTCAGGAAATGAACTATGCTTTCTGTACTGGAAGACATATCATTTTCTTCAATTTATTCACTATGTAGCGGGCATGTACCTTTGTCCACAAACCCAGGTATCCAGAAATTGTTTTTCCCTGATGCAAACTTAAAGTAAACATTTCTAACACTAAAGTAAACCTTAAGTTGGCATCCTTTCCTTTGTCCTCAGGGATTTATCTCAGTTCTTAGGGGCTTACATGTTAAGATGTAATGCAGACAGGGGAAGCCCATGTTGAAATACCGAAAGTATCTCCTTTGAGTTTGCAAAGAAAGGCTAAGATGCCTGCTCTCTCCCGCTTCTATTCATCATTGTTTTGGAGTTCCTAGCCAACACAGTAAGCAAGGAAAAAATAAAGGTGTGAGGATTGGGGGGAAAAGTTCCTTGTTCATCATGATAGGATTATGTTTGTAAACGATAAAAAAATTATCTGCCAGTAAGTTATTATGACTCTTTACAAAATTAGCAAGACTAGTCATAAAAATCTGTGCACAAGACATGTGAATTTCTCTTCCTCTGCAACAAAATTTAGAAAATGAAAACTTTAAAAAAAAAAAGATACCATTTATAATAGTATAAAAACTGTATGCAGACTCTGGTAAAATTATAATTTATTAAAATACAATTTAAATATTTTAGGGATTAAAATAATAAATGGAAACATGAATGAACTGGAATACTCAATATTGCAAAAATGATATTTGATCACAGACTAATCTATAAATTCTAATCAAAATTCCATCTGTGCATGTGTATTTTATACATGATGCTTGACAAACTGATTCTAAAATATATAGGGAATTTCAAAGTTCCCATAATTGCCAATAATCTAATGAGGAAGAGGAATGTTTTCATGGGACTTGACCAATAGATACTACACTATTATAAAGCCATGTTCATAAAGACAGCCAGGTATTGGAACAGGGACTGACAAATATAGCAACTTAACAAAACCGAGGGCCCAGAAATAGAATGAGGACTAGCAGTCACAGCAGATGATGGAGGTTATAATGCAGATCAGGGGAGAAAAGATGAACATTTTAAAATAAACTGTATTGGGGCAATTGACTACCTATTTGGGAAAAACTCCTTTTTCAGCCATACATGTAAATCAAGCCCTGATGAATTGAGCACTTAAATGTGGAAGACAAGATTTTAGAAGGAATTTAAGCAATTTTATCTTGGGAGGGTAGAAATTACTGAAGGCACAGAACAGGCAAATTATGGGAAGTAAAACTGGTAAATGCAATTACCTAAAAAATGAGAACTTCTATCCTCAAAAGCCATCGTGGAGTAAAAATATAAGCTACAAATTTAGAGAAGACACGACACCAATCAAGGGTTACTGTGCAGTATATATAAAGAACTCTGAGTAAGGCAAAGTCAAACACTACTGAAAAATAAACATGAATTTCATAAAAGAGAAAAAAACAGATGACCCCAAAACATACTGAAAAACATTAACTCTTCCAATGATCAAGGAAGCATACACTGAAATCGTCATGAGATACAATTCACACCCACAAGGTCGGCAAAACTGTAAATGTAGCAAGATACTAAGTACTGCCATGAACATACAACAAAGAGGTTTCTCATTCACTGGAAAGAGGTATGGAAATGGATACTGCTTTGGAAAATCATGTAGGGAAGCCACACAAGTGCCTAGTCTGTGACGCAGGAATTTCATTACTAGATATTTAACCTGGGAAGAAAGTCTTGCACATGTGCCCCCAGGAAAGAGGTGTAAGAATATTTACCATTATGCTACTTATAATAGCAATAAAACTGGAAAACCACTATGTATACCTCCAAAGGCAACTAAGTTGTGATCACTCCCTCCCCTGAATACTCTAATACCATGGCCAAGTCTGAATTTAAGGCTGTATTTATCATACCGGTGAAGTCTCAAAAATACATTAAACAATAAAAGCAAATTGCCAGAGAAATCCATATATGTTTTTATATAATTACAGAAATTACAAAAACAGACAAATCTGAACAATATAGTATTTAGACATTCCTACAGAGGTTGTTTTTAAAAAGTTAAGAAAAGCAAGGGAATAATTAATATTCAGGATAAGGGGCCCCCTCTGAAGGGCTACCTAGGAAAACAAGACAATAAAATGGAAACAGTAAATACACTTCTTGCATGGGGTGAAGTACGTACAGATATAGATTTCTTTATTGTTCTTGAGCTGCACAGGTTTCCCTGTGCTTTTTTGCATGCAGTCTATATTCCACCAGAAAAATCTGTGTGTATTTTGTTTTTTTAAAGACGAGTTTATAAAAAAAAAAGTTTATGAACTATTTATAGTTCCTGTAAAACATAACATGCATGAGTATAAAGTTTTGGAAAAATCAATGTGATAAACAGAAGCAGCAGGACTGGATTTGGTGATTTTTAACACTGATTCAGAAAAGATGTGGACAAGAAAGAATAGAAGGTGGGAAATTCTAAGGTTCATAGTATCAGGTAAAATGCAGAGCGTCTGCCCAGATAGAAAATGTCTATGGTAGAGGCTGAAAATAACGAGAGGACTCCTTTAGGGACATGTTTTGTCAACAACCATCTAACCTATATTTAAATAAAATGATGAGTTAAATATTTGAACAGGCAAACACTTCATTGCAGTTTAACACACATACACATGAAAGAAACACTGTACTCCCAAGACGGCTTTCAGGAAAAGAGCAAGCAGAGACTAAGTCAGAAACCAGAAATGACAGGCAGGAGGTTATTTTAAAAATATAAGAAGGAAAATGAATGAAAAGGTGGGGGGAAAAAAGATCTAATGAGAGCGTAAGCTAATAATGCAATGCAATTAAGCACATTTCGTTCTGGTGTTTCTGCTATTCTCATTGGTGCTGAGCTGGGGAGGCTGCTCACGTGTATGTCACATAAGCACTAAGTTGTAAAAATAGCCACTATTCTTCGATCCACGCAAAACTCTTGCTCAATTAGTTCAACTCAGATAAAAGGAACACTAGCTGGGAGTTTATTGTGAGGCAACCTGGATCCTGGATCCTAGGACCTGGATGTAAACAAAATTTGGTTACAGCTTGGCGATGCCAAAATTAGTGATCCCAGCAGAGACAGTAAATGCCATGGGAGAAGTACCTACCGTGTCCCACCGGAGCACAGCACAGCAGCACTGAACCGAGGCTCTCCCACAGGGGTGATGCCTGAGCTCAATCTACAAGTTAGGGAAGGGTATGACCAGCACTGTATTATAACCAGAACAGAAGCAGCAGGTATCCCATCAGTTAACACCAGAACATGACTGAGTCATTTTAGTGCTCTAAGGAGAAATAAAGTGCTTCTTTTCAAAGAAACACAATTCTTAAGCCAGAGAACAAGTACAGGTTACTAAAGACACACAGGCCAAATAAAGTGCAGATGAAGCTTTCTATCATCTGGGGGTCAGTACCAACTCTTTAATTCTGACCTCAAGAGCACAAACCAGGTTGAACCTTATGTAACTGCCAATTTTTCTTTTCCATGTTTGATGGACACAAACAGCAACAGCATCAGGCTCAACCTGATAAAAAGGAACAGACAGATCTGACCAGAAATAAGAACCTAGAAACATGTGACAGAGGGATATTGAATACGTATTAGTATATCCCAATGCAACATACACAGAAAGCTTTCCTATCGATAAGGAAAGTCAAGTCTCAAGGAGGAAAACAGGTAAGTGACAAGCCCAGCCAGAGACGAGGGAGATGCCCACGGCTAACAAGTATGGTCAGACATCGTCCATCTCAATGATCATCAGAGAAATGAGAGTTAAACAATAATAAGATACTATTTTTTGGTCATCAGATTGAAAAAAGACTGCATCTCTCAAGCTCTTCACCAAACTCATCCTGCTTAGGCGCTCATGCTCTCTCTCTCACACTCACACTCACACACACTCACACACACTCACTCACACACACACACACTCACACACACACACTCACACACTCACACTCACAGCAACAATACCCAAAGACCATTTAGGCTCATTTTTTTTTCTTCCAGTGAAATTGCTGAGGAGTACCCTGTAGTGGAAATGAAAGGAAGTAACTTAATTTCTTTAACAGAACGGACTTTACTGCAAATATTTCCTTTGGCCCAGCTACTAAGCCCAAAATGTTCACACAGGCAGAGGAGGGCAACCCCTTCCTGCGAAAGTATCAACAGCTGGAGTGATACCCACAGGGTAAAAAATATACTATGAAGAAAAAAAAAACCCCAAATATGGAGAGTTATACAACAGAGCTCAAAGGTATGTTAGCTCACGGACGTTCACCAAGACAACAGAGGGTGTAGTTAGGTATCTGTCCATCTGGCACTTTTGAAAACTAAAGTATTTTTAAAAGAGAGAGTGAATCTGGATTTAAAAGAAAAAATGTTTTATTTAGATAAACAAAAAAATGGAAATCGTATCTTTTTTTCCCCCTCAAGCGTGTGCGTTTGTGGCAAGGATCTCAGAACGGGGTCAAGTCACCGAGGAGTCTGGGATGACACGAAGGGACGAATAGGGGCTCTATCGTGTCCCAGGTACAACAGCGTGGGCACACTCACAAGTATGGGTCCCCCAAGGCAGCTCGGAGAGCAACGTCTGGAGAAGGGAGTCTAGGCAGTGAAACTCCATGTAGACGGGGACAGGTCATCTGGGGAGCAATGCTGATACGTACTTTGTCAAATGTATCAACACTCAGCACAGATGGAAACGGCTCCCTGGTTTGAGAGAGTTGATGTGTCGGGAGAAAAATAATAATGCAATCCCTTAAGATTTTAACATGCAGCCTGCTTTAAAAAGCAGATTCAGGCCTCTTTAGTATTCCAACTGAAATTCAATGTCACAAACGCCTTTGTGCAGATCCTTCAAGGGGCCAGAGCCTGTTCCCCTGGGCTCAAGTCTCTGCACATGCTGTGCAGAGGCTTCAAAGGCAACCCTCCCCTACACGAAAATACTCACATACACAAATATGTCAAGTAAAGGAAGAATCATCTTTTCCTCTGAACTCAGCTTAAATGATGCATTTCCAAGGAGGAATTCATGGCGTATCGTCACTCAAGTAATTTCCATTATTTTCTATTTCAACATCCTGTTTGCTTCCTTCATAGCACTCAACAGATTCACATAAGGGGTGTTGGGTGCTTTTGTCCCTTCCTCCTTTTCAAGACGGGAAGCTCCATCAGGCAAGGGGCATGCGGGTCTTAACCACCTCCACGCGCCCAGCACCTGCACAGTGCCTGACACAGAATAATCAATATTGGTGGAAATGACCATGAATACATTGGAGAAGAGGGCACTGCCACAGACAAAAGCAGGACCTGAAAGTGAAGTTGAGAGGTCTACCAACGTGCTAAAGACCTACCCTGGCTGGTTGCAACCTCGCAAGATTAACCCACCTCAGGGAAGAGGCCAAGAAGGCAGCAACAATTCAGGGCACAAGGGATAAGGGAGAGGTGAACTTCAACAGTGACAGGGACACAGTTTGAATGACTATTACTAAGAATACATAAGCACCCTGAGACACTTACGGCATCAGGCAGTGTTTGGCCACCTACCTCCTCAACTCATCTACACCTAACACCCTCTCCATTTTGTTTACTTATTTTGTTTTCTGTAATATATTTCCACGGAACAGTGTTCTGCCCAATGCTGTCTCCCCATATCTAGTACCTGGTATGCAGAACACACTATTTAATGCCTGAATGAGTTCTGCTGGTAGGGGTTTAGGAAAACATTTTATAATGGTCACGTGATGTTCTCTCCATTTCGCTGTAGTCCCCTAAACTGGCCACCTGTGCTTTTCCTATTGTTTTAGAATTTCTTTGATTCCTGAGCCATCTTGTTCTTCCTTGTTGAAGTCCTGAAAAGGACAGGAAGCAGTCACATTGTTTTGTACAGGGACATGCTCAACAACAACAGGGAGGTCCATCTAGAAGGGACGCTCACCATCCAGAGATCCCCTCCCCCCAGGTGGTTGAGAGTGTGGTCCGGTTTTTAAAAAACAAGAGGTATGCCAAAGGTATGCTACCAAGTCTCTCTGCATTTCTGTTCAGAACTTCAAGGAGAGTTGTGATTTTTTTTTAGAAGTGTGTTGTTCGGAAACATCTGTTAGCACCATCTGTATAGGAATTCAAACTCAAAATTAACAGCATGCTCTTTCTTGTTCACCAGCAGGAGAAGCTAAAGTCATTGGATTCATGTTCTTACTTGAGGAATATTACAGCCCCACCTGCTATCCTCTGTGAAGGACACCATCAGACTCTGACTGTGGCTGATGCGTCCAGATGCCCTTGGGTCACTATGCAGCGTTCACAGCTAAGGAGGCTGCGTGTACCTGTGCGCACCTGTGTGTACTGTCAGCACGGCTAGCTACCCTCACGTTGTAGGAATGTCTACCCCATCCACCTGGGGGCACTGCCAGATGGTAGCTCCCCCACACCACGGCCCTCACTCAGTCTCATGTCCAGGGAATCTTCTTTTCCAGTGTTCTCCAAGCCTTTACATTCTGACCACTCCTCTTTTAACTACAACTTTTCTCTTAGAAACTGTATCTACTGCCACATTTTTCACTATTACCGCTACTCAGAAAGTTCATGTTGCAAGCTGAACGTGCCTTCTGATACAGCCACATCTATGTGCAAACGTTATCTTCTGATGTGTAGGCTTTATAGCCCTACGTCTATTCCTCCTCGTTTAACACATTCATCTGTCCCTTCCCCATTGAGGCCTTCTGATAGGCAGTATTTCGGGCAGCCAGGCCGCCTGGGTAGGAGCCCTGGTCTGCCACTTGCCACCTAGCTGACCCTGGAGACCCTGGCAAGTTTCCTTAACCTTTGTGGCCCTTAGTTTTCTCATCTGCAGCACCAGCCTCAGTGGGTTGTTGTAACGATAAAGGAAAATAATCCAGGAGAAGAGGAAGTGCTGTAATGATACACGTACCAGTAACCAATACGCTATAAAAACTGAACAGAAAAGCTAGCTATAACCTGAGATTTTAAATTGAAATAATTTATCTTTGCAAGAATAAAATCAATTTTTTTCTAAAAATAGCTAGTGACTCAGGCTGTCAGGTGTTTGTAATAGGTCATGTAGCTTGCCTCAGTGTTCATGGAGATGAAGTTCAACGTAACATTTTCTTTAAAATCAGCCATCCTTATATGTGAAGTAAACATATCAGTGTCCATATCAGTGGGGACCAAACGAGGTGGCCTTAAAAGTTGTCTTTTGGGGTTTTTTTTTCTCTACAAATCTGATTCTGATAAACTCTATGCCATTGTATTAGCGTAGGATTCTTTTGAATGGCAAGATGGCACATTTCTGAGGATAAACACACTTTCTGTGAAAAACCCTACCTACGAATTCAACTACCTGAAAGAGGAAGCTTATCTATACATCATTATTTTGGAGTGTTTTTGGCACAGAAAATCCTATGACTTATATTTAACTGTACTTCCAATTCTTCATTCTCATAAAAAAGCTTGTAAGTGAGCGGAAAAACACGAAACTATCTCCTTTCACATGAGGCAACAGTTAAAGATGGAGTTTTTCTGTTGTGTCAGGTATCGACTTCTTAATGCCCTAGTTTTGAGAGGAGAGTATCTTTGAGGTAATGCTTTGGCACTTCAAGACTGAATCAATCTCACTGTTCCACCTGGCAGGTCCTGCCTCCCACTTGGCTGATCAGTAGGCCGATTTGTGAACTCCAAAATTTCTAATCTTAAGACTCGCGTTTTTCTGTAGTTACCACCAATAAATAAGGAAAACTGAACCTACTGACCATGAAAATACTCTTTAGTTAATGAGGGCAAAGTTATTCAGGAAACGTGCCTAGCTTTGTACTTTACCATATTCAATTACGATTTTTGTCGGTTAAAGACTAATGCGCTCTGAATTACTTGGTGCGTACATTTCTGAACTCAGCTGGGAAACCAATCAAAGAATAGTCACTCTAGGAAATGCTGTACAAGCTAGATTAGTTACTACGAAAGAACGATGAATTAAGTCTGGATTTTGTATTGCACTTAACATGTATCTAAAAGTTATTTTGGACAATATTCTAATAAACTAAAAAGCTTTATTTCCTGCACATTATTCTTAATTTCTATTTAAAATCAGCAAACACAGAATCAGTAAATCCAGAGGCAGATCTACCTTAAGTTGGACAGAAGACGAAACCTAGTTGTGTTTATATGTTAGCATATTTCGTAAGACTTCAAATATTTTGCATTATTTTTTTTAAAAGGGGACTCTCAACTGTATAAGCTTTCAGCCCCACTGAACCCATACCTAATCCTGCCTGGGTATGTATCTTTTACCTAAGAATTAGAAATAATTCGGCTTTTCCAGACTTGCTGTTCAATTTACCTGCATACTTACCATTGTCCACTAGAGGGCCCTAGCTACATAATGTAAAGAGAGCCTCCATGGCTCTTATTCTTTCTGTTCCTTTTTGCGCACCCAGACAAGCAAGGGCAACACTGAGCAAACAGGGAAACTCTCAGAACTGAAAAGCTGCCTATTAGCTCAGAGTGCTTCCATCAAGAGACTTATATGGCAGAAATGTCCTGCTCTGCCCCACAGCTGCCAACGCTGTACTTGGCAAACTCGGAGGGAAGCGAGGCCCAGCATGCCTTTCTGTTTAACAAAGTTGAATGAAAGGCCATTTCATCCCAGGGCTACTGGGTCAAAATCAAATAATGCCGAAGCTGTTTGGTCCAAGCCACTCAAGTGCTCAGACATCACACGAGGCTTTCTTTGCTGAGAACGAGTGCCACCCCCACCAGCTTCTGCACACAGTTAGCTTGCTCCTGTGGTTTCTGCGGCCTAACTTCCTAGCTGGGGTTTGCACCAAATTTCAAACTCAAGCCTCACAGAGTACTGCCACATAGACTTCCTTTGACAATCACTCTGCAGGTGCAAAAATTAACCTATTATGCCTTGTAATTTCAAAAGAGTAATAGATTCATTTTACAGAAGCAAAAAGATTTACAGTGCCACAGCGTGAAATCATTCGCATTTGCTTGTAATTTTCCCNACTCAAGCCTCACAGAGTACTGCCACATAGACTTCCTTTGACAATCACTCTGCAGGTGCAAAAATTAACCTATTATGCCTTGTAATTTCAAAAGAGTAATAGATTCATTTTACAGAAGCAAAAAGATTTACAATGCCACAGCGTGAAATCATTCGCATTTGGTTGTAATTTTCCTCCAAGTCCTTATCTGTTCCAATGCCTACTTCCTCCCATGCAAAAAGCCTGGTTTCAGAAGAGTAACATTTCCAGGGACCCGGGAGCCACAAGATCAAGGGCTTCATAGAAGAAGGTAATGAGAAAGTTTAACTACTGTTCCCTAAGTTCCTAAGAATGTCCTTTCATGAGCTCCCCACAGAAGGCAGCAAACTGTGGTAACCACCAAAACTCTGTCATGAGACTGTCGTCAGATCAGAAATAGGAGTTTTAGAACTTTCCAATCAACTTGATAAATCATGATTAACAGTTCAGGAAACTCACATTAGACAATAGTAATTCAAATTAAGCTAAGCCAAGGGAGGGCATGTAATTTATTCAGATTTCCAATCTGTTTATTGCAAGCAGCCAGAATCTTGCTGTGATCTGCCCTTCATGTACAAAGCTCACTTTGCAGAATCTGTCTTCCATGGAGAGGGAAAATCTCTTCCAAGAGAATGTAGCCCATGAATGCATTTATTCTTTACTATCTCACTAATCAAACCAGCTTTCTTGGTCGCTTGAGCCCAAAGGAGTTACAATGCATATGGAAGGCTGGGCCAGCAGAAGACATTTACTGGCATCAATAGCTTGAGCAAAGGAACATCAACGAGTTCACAGAGGAAAAGATAAACTGAAATAGAATCAACACAGTAAATTCTATTCATTTCCCCCTGGAATACTGATAATAGAAATTACACATCAAATGATGTAGCCCTGATCTGCTTCTCAGATTTCATCTAGTTGTGCTCTACACCTTGTTTGTTATGTTCCACTACACTAGCCTTCTTTCTGGTTTTCAAAAAGACCACCTCTTTCCCCCGCCGTAGTACTGTTTATCTCACATCTGGAACATGCCTGGCTTTGCTTCATTGTTTCAAGCTCAAAGACTACCTCTTCTAAAGGCCTTTTCTGACTGTCCTAGCCAAAGTGGTCCTTCCCATTCCTTGTGCACTATCAGTTATATGCATAACCCTAAAGCCTAGAACTTTTAAGTGGGTTTTCCCCCCTCTTTGGTATTCAGTGTATACTTGTGAAATGAATGAGTGAGGGATAAGATTATTCTCAAAAGCTTTATATTAAATAATCAACCAAAGAAAAGTGTATCAGGAAAACCATCTTCTGGGAATTTACATCTCATTTGAGAAATACAGAATGTAGGGGCGCCTGGGTGGCACAGCGGTTAACCATCTGCCTTCGGCTCAGGGCGTGATCCTGGTGTTATGGGATCGAGCCCCACATCAGGCTCCTCCGCTATGAGCCTGCTTCTTCCTCTCCCACTCCCCCTGCTTGTGTTCCCTCTCTTGCTGGCTGTCTCTATCTCTGTCGAATAAATAAATAAAATCTTAAAAAAAAAAAAAAAGGAAATACAGAGTGTAAGGAAAATAATGCCTGGGTGTATTGCATAAATACCAAGAGGGATAATTATATATAGGTGTTCAGGGAAGAAACAATGACTTGCTTTTCCTTACTGCATGTCCAGAATCTTAGAATATATACCAAAGGGCTACGGTGGCTGCAGAGAGATTTTTATACCGGCAGTCACTACAGGGTTGGCGCAGATGCTCTACCTAATGGAGAGGATAGAGCAAACCATCTGGGTACAAAAATGCATATGTGCTTCTGGTAATAGATATTTTATGAATGCTCAGCAACTTCAGAAAAGTGGGAGTAGGACAAGTGTAGGTTCTCGATTGGGAGGGGTGTAGAGAAAAAGGTCTTCAAAATTCCACTTCTGGACTTTGAGACACAAAAATGCTAAAATTACAGAATCATGGAATGTGGAGTCATTTAAAGAGAAAAAATAAGATCTGGCCCATTAATGCTCTCTTCTAGCCATGCACTATGTACCCCACCGAATAAGCTCTTATTTCCTACAACAGCTATATGACACAGAGATGTTTATTATTTTCATTAAACCCACTTAATAGATGAGAGAAGGGTAGTTAAGCAAGGCACCCAATGTCACATATGTAGTAAGAGCTGGGATTTGACCTCTAGAAGCAGGTACAATAGGCAAGGTCACATTTCTGAGAAATCTTCAGCCACTTGCCCATTTTCAAGTACTGCCCAAGACAGATTCTGATAGTCCTGCACTTCAGCCTCCTGCAAGACAGAACATCTATGCCAGTCTCTTCTCTGTGACTGAGTCCAATCCTACAAGGTTTATTATTAAAGGGGTTTATTCTTTGTTGGCTGGATGGAAATTTCATAACATGTGCTGCTTCCTTAAAGTGAAGCATTTTTCTTCCCCTTAGTATTCCTTGCTCTAAATCTTAGTTATACCATTAAACAGAGATACCTTAAAGACTGGAGAAGACAAGCTGGCACAGGAACAAGCTCTAAGTCCATAATGCAGTCTATAGTACGTGCTATCTTCTGTATGTGGAGCCAAAATTGTTTCATTATTACCGAATTAAAGTTTACTGATACTACTTATCCATAACAGTAAATTGTTTCGTGTATTTGTATATATCTACACATAAATGCACATATATACAGACATATGTATACATATCCACAGCCAAAAATAAGGCTCATCTACACAGAACAGAAAGTTCTCTATGTACATGTTTTCCAATAGTATGACAGGCTGGTATTAAACACACACACACACACTGCAACACAGAACTAAAAATGATGGATTAAAAAGATAATTTTAATGCAGAACTGAGATGGTGGAGAAATAAAGAAAATTTTTGTAAGACAGAAATGGCAATAAGGAATGAATCCAAAGAGGTAAAACATCACAGAAGTCAGTGTTTACTGCAGGAGTACTGGCCAATCCACAGCTACCCAGATTCCGGTTTTTATTCAAGGTTGCATGAGCAGAAAATAAGAGAAAAAAAGTTTACGGCCAAGTCGGTGGAAAGTCAGACAGACCTGCATACATGGAGCTGGAATCCCTCAAGTGTCTGAGCTGGAAAGATCTCCTGCAAAAAGTGACACTGGACATGATGCCCTCTTGCTCTTCACTCAAGACAGGGACGGTCAGAAACCTTCTCCCTGAGACAGAATTTCTAACCCCGGGTCCAGTTGTGTTTTGGGAGAAAACGATCTGTACAGCCTAAGTGGCTCAATAATCCCTCGTGTACACATTTAAAGATGGGTGGGTAGTGTCTTTAGCACGATGTACAAAGTAAACCCAAATCCTCTCTGGAGAAACGTGGTGAAACAAAGCCTAAAAGAATTTCTACAGATAAAGTTCCAAGGAACATAAGCTCACACACAAAAAAATTCACACAACAGGTAAGCAAACAGCAGGCTAGAGTGAGCAGAAAATGCAAATTGTGGAATTAGCCCTGCAAAACCCACAAATATTTAATATCTATAAATGCTTTCAATGAATAAATAGAAGATGATACTCAAAGTATATAAAAGGGAAAGAGACCAAAAAGGGACCACAAAGTTGCAAAAAAGAAAGCAATAAACTCCTAGAGAGAAAACGTCTAATAAAAATCACAACCTTAATGAGTTTAACAGATTAGTTACAAATGAAGAAAAATGCGTGAACTTAACTAGATCTGAAGAAATTATTGTAACGTAGCACTGAGAGGCAAAACTTAAAAGAGAGACTAAAAGAGAACGGACATGAGAAAATACAACACAGATTTAGTCAAAATTTGCACAGGAGCGGAAAGACAGAAAGGAGCAAAGGCAGTACGTGAAGAGATACTGACTTTGTCTTTCTAATACACTGATATGCACATTTAAAAAGTTCAAGATAGCCTATGAATAAAGATAAGTCCCTACTTAAAATCTGTCATGGTGAAATTTCAGAGCACCGAAAACAAGAAAAAGATCATTAAAATGGCAGAAACACAAATGAAAGGATTGTCATTTTCACTTACGTTCAATGAGTTGGGTTGTTTTGTTTTTTACAGCAAGAGTGGAATCCAGTAGTTGGAATAGTACTTTCGAAATACGGAGAGAAAAAGTCAACCAAGAATTTTACGTTCAGTGGAACAAATGTAGAACAAAGATATTTTCAGATCAATAGAAAGAGTTTAGAATCAACAGACATTTTAAAGGCCCTTCTAAAGGATGTATGTCAGAAAAAAAATGATCTCAAAAGGAGTATGTAAGATTCAAGAAATGAACAAGGGAAATTTGTACATTTGTTGTACATATACGACAGACGTAACAGTATACAGAATATGTAAGGGGAGTTTCTATAAATCAGTAAGCAATGCCCACAATGCAAGAGAAAACAAACATGAACAATTCCTAGAAGAGAATGGGAATGCCAAGTAAGTGTATGAAAGAGTCTCAGTTTCTTTAGTAAGCAAGGAAATGCAAATCAAACTCTTAAGGAGATACCATTTCACACCTGCAGACTGGCAAAACGTGAAAAACCTGACAATCTTCTTGACAGTGTTCAGAAAGATAGAAAGCTTCATGAATTTTCATGTCCAACGGGAGGGAAATGTAAATTGATATAATCACTTTGGAAAACAAGTAGGTATTGCACAGTGGAGTTCGATTTAAGAATATTCTAGGACAGAGTAATACCGATTCCAGGTACAAACCTTAAAACAAACAAACAAAAACCTCTTGCACGTGTGTTCTAGCAGGCCTAAGCAATTATCCACAGCAACACTCTTCCTAAGAGCAAAAACCTGTCAACAATTCAAATATCCATCAGCAAGATGAAGTAAATTGTGCCTTATTCGCACAATGGAATTCAGTACTGAAGTGAGCGTGACTACATCACAGTTTTATTCATCAGCAGGGATGAATCTCAAACACAGAACCTAGAGTGAAAAAGCACATCACCAAATATGTACCATATGATCCCACTTCTATGAAATGAACACAAATAGGTGAAAATAAACTTATGTTGCTTGGGGATATCAAGAAAAGCAAGGGAATATTACTAAATTCAATGCAATCCCTCTGTAAGTGGAGGGGAGTACACAAGGGGTATCAATGGTACTGAACACGCGCTATTTGTATAACCTGGAGAGGGAAAATGGAGATGTTCATTTCATTGTCTTTCTTTAAACTGGAGCTATACTCCTGTTGCACACACTTTTGTATGTATGCTGTTTCATAATACTTTTCTGTATGTACAACTGCGTCAGTAATATAGGTAACTGAATAAGAGTCTTCCTAATTCATTCTGCAAGTAACATGAAATGCAGGTTAGAATGGGGGTTAGGATGGGGGTTCGACATGGAAAGTCAGATAATGATGGTCAGTACTTTCAAATTTGGGGAATAAAAATTTTAAATATTAGAGAGTTGAAGTTGAGTGGAATATGATAGAATGGGCACTCACACCAAATGGTCAATCTTAAAATAAATGGAATAAAAGATAGATTAGCTACAAAAAAGATTTTAAATGATCATAGGATAGTGAATTAACTATCATGGGATCACAATCTGTTGTGGTTTCCTTTTTTAAAAGGGATTATCATTTATTTGTACGAGATACAAAAATGTATCTATCGTCTCCTAAAACTTAAATGCTGGTTATTGTACCCCACAGAACTTGGGTGCTCTAGTGAGAAAAATCTTGGACCAAAGGCCCTAAGATCCAGCCTACAGTCCTGACTCTGCTTCTTTGCACCCTCCAGATTTTAGAAGAGTCTCTTGAGCCTCTTATGGGGGACCTTTGAGCTGTTAACAATGGGAAAATGTGGCAGTGGCGTAGAAATACTCCAAAATGCTAAGGACAGATACTCAGCATCTTCCACATACTAAGCACTGAACTTGTGTGCTTTATGCATAAATTCTCTTGTAACCTTCAAACAAGCCTGTGAGGGGGGTACTATCAGGCTGTTAAGCAAAACTGCATTCAGTCATTAAACACATAGCAAAACAGCAATAGTCTGTACCAGTCAACAAGCCCTGCATGGTCCCTACACCTATGCAGCTTTGAATTCCAGGAGGAGGATGGGAAAATGGACACAAACCTCACATTCAGACAGAACGTGTTGGAGGCTACTTTTACCCAGGGTGATGAAGAATTGTGTTTCTGAGGTACCATGTGCCTCAGAATAAAATGAAGAAACCAGGCTTGTAAAGATCTGGGGAAGGAATATTGCCAGCAAAAGAAGCATCAACTACAAAAGACCAAGGGAAGAACAAGCTTTGCGTGTCTGGTTAGGAAGACAAAAGCACTGGGAACGAAGCAAATGAAATTAGGGAGGGAGGGATGGTGAAGATCATGGTTAGGTGTTAAGATTTTATTCTAACGCCCTGGGGTCCCAGGAAATAATCTGATGTAGTTTTTTGTTTTTTATATTTTTATTTTTTAAGATTTATTTCAGAGAGAGAGAATGAGTGGGGGGAGGCGGAGAGAGAAGAGAAGCAGACTCCACCCACCCCACTGAGTAGGGAGCCTGACATAGGGTTTGATCACTGGGAGATCATGACCTGAGCTAAAACCAAGAGTCAGCTCTGCCTAGCCAATTGAGCCACCCAGGCAACCCCTGATGTAGGGTTTTAAATTAGCACTCTAGTTGCTATTGATAAAAGGACTATGGTGGACCACAAATCACTAGATGGTTATTGCAGAATCCCAGGGAAGAGACAGTGATGGCTTGCAGAGGAATGATAGCAGTAACTATCTCTAAAGAACTAGTTTTGAGATAGATTTTGAAGGTAGAGGAGAAAGTAACTGGCCTCCTAAGTTTGGGGTCCAAACTATTGGCTGAAGGGTAATGCCATTTACTAAGACAGAAAACACTGTGGAGGGAAGGCTTAAGGAGTGGAAAATGAACAATGCACGAACACGGGATGAGAATCTTCCCATTCCTTCTCCGTATCTCCAGAACAGAAATCTGTAGCTTCCTTCAGTAATCCTCCTCCTTCCTCCTCCTCCTCTCCCTCATCGTTAACGTCATAGAGCAGCAACATTTTTGAGAACTGATTATGTACCAGGTCTTGGTCCTGATCTGAACCCGAAGACGTAGATGGTATCAGGTCTGTTTCATCAATAGAAAACAAAGCAATGGTTTCTAAACCTGCATCAGGTCTCCAGGGTAAGCGGCAAGAGCAGGGTTTGAATCTTGAATCCAGACAGTGTGCTTCCATTATCTTTACTCTGGACCACTTGACCACTCAATTTCATGGTTTACTTAGCACACCCAGAATGCAATGGACCCCTATGTATAATTACAGCTGAATGGTATAGTTCAGTAGACTCAAAGAGAAGGCTACTAACTCCTCTGGTCTTTTTTTTTTTTTTTTTTGAAACACAGCATTAAAACATTTACAGTTGAAATTGATATATACTCCTGAGTATTCAGTCCATGTTATGTGAATGAACTGTTTCACCAAAATAAACTTCCTTTAGGAACCCTAGTCAAATAAATCTACCTTTACTGAAGCATACCTTGTGTCTTGAATGTAGATTATGAATCTCTAAGGGGAACAGAGGATGTATTACATGCTGACCTTAGTGCATCTGCAAATCCTTAGAGTTTGTTTTTGCTGCTTGCTTGTTGTGCATGATATCAGGAAGCATCCACAGATCCAGCTGGATCAATCCAACAGATCAGAAAGCTCATGCACCAAGATAAGCCCCAGGGGTAGGAGTTTACAGTCCCGCTGATGGTAAAATTTCATCTCCCCAATTGTCATGGAATAAGAAAGGAAATTAGAAATAGTCCAATCAAGTGTTCTGGTGTTCTTGCACAGATGAAGAGATCGGGTTCCCAGTTTTAAGTTAGTTTAGCAGCAGTATGCTTAATAATGGTCCTTGACTAACCCTGAGACATCACTTACTCCTATTTTTAGACGTGTTTTTCTCAATATTAGGAATTCAGAGCCTACGCAGATGCCCCATCACTACTTGGCCAGGGCCCAGGACCAGACTGCAGGTAGCGACACAGGCAAGACCTTCTAATGTCACATCTACAGTATCTCTCCACTTGTCTCTAGCTCAAAACAGGCCTCCTTCAGAGAACTTACGTCACTAGGCAAATGTGCTTTCACCTGCTACTAGTATAAATTTAAGTATTTTTATAGAACCCTCCCTTTTATGGAAAAGTGGACACAGAATCAGAAAAGATGGGAACAAGAACCAATTCAAATTAGAGCCCACATTGTCCTACTTTCCTAGGAAAGGCAAACAACTCAGTATTGTATTCCTCCCACTTCCACAAATGTAATACCAGATAAATATTTGCCCAAAGAAAAGGAATAAAAACACTATGGATTTAAATTAAGATCCTCCTTAAACCCCCAAAAAAATTCTACTCAAGACCAGTACTTCCAAATGCACACCTTCTGAATGATGAAAAACACTGACTTGCTTGCAGAGGAAAGGAAAGGCTGCTAAGACCCAAAAGGGTCTTCCTTTGAGCTTCCACATTGCCACTAACCAGCTGAAATATCTTAAGTGAGTCAACACTAGGACTTTTCTTCTAAGAAGATTCCACATCTAGCATGGGGCCCAACACAGGGTTTTGAACCAACAACCCCGAGACCAAGAGGTGGACGCTCAACTGACTGAGCCACCCAGGCGGCCCAACAAACAGTAAGACTCTTAAGACTACTGGCGTTCTCAGATTCTAAGCAGGATGTGTTTTGATTCAGATGTCAATTTTACGAGCAAAAAACCATGTATTTAATCACCAAAATTTGACTGAATACTTACCATGTACCATGTAGTATGCTAAGTGCCAGTACCTGCTAATTTCTTTTCAGCAACTCTCTTAATGCCTATTAGGTACTAATATTATCCCAATCTTACAGAGAAGGACATTGAAACCTTAGAAATCTTACACAAATGTTAAGAGTCCCTCATTTTTGAGATGAGAAAAATGAATTACCAAAGACAATGCATGCCAACCTCCCCATGGAGTTTGAGTTTTATCCTGAAGACCAGAGATGCACAAGCTTTGACACATTCAATTTTTTTTCCACTGAAACTCTAGGTCAAAAGACATAGCAGTTCTCTTTGTTAAAAAAAATNAATGAATTACCAAAGACAATGCATGCCAACCTCCCCATGGAGTTTGAGTTTTATCCTGAAGACCAGAGATGCGCAAGCTTTGACACATTCAATTTTTTTTCCATTGAAACTCTAGGTCAAAAGACATAGCAGTTCTCTTTGTTAAAAAAAATAAATAAACATTTGTGTCCTAAAAACTTAGTAACCATTTGAAAAATATACATCAATCAAAAGTCAAAGTACCATTTTTATTTCATCCTTAAGCAGCCACATTATTTAGAAATGGGATATGCTTGGTTGGGCACCGTGTATCTTCAGATTTTAAAGTCAGAGTGGACAGGGCCACCTTTGTTTTACATTGTTTTTCGTGAGACACTTGCTTTTAACTACAGCAGCCACTGAAAACCCAGCTTTGTAAAATAGGACATCATCGAAAGGAATGTAGCCAATCTAATGCAGAAACAAAACTACCTCAAAACTGGTACTGAGCACATTTGATATGCTGTGTATCACCTACACATTTAAAATATCCCATGGTGCCCACATGAGTTCACTGCGGTGCCTGGGGCGCCTTGGCACACACAGTTTGGGAACCACAGCTCTCATCAGTGAGGAATCCTAAAAAAAAGATGTGACACAGGAGAATGACATGATCCACATGTACAGTCTAGAAACACCACCTTGACAGCTGACTGGAGAAAGGATGGAGGAGGAGACTGGAGACAAAGGGAATAGTTCAGAAATGGCTTCAGCATCCCAGGAGTACATTCTGGGCATTATCAAACCAATGCAGAGCTGCTAACAGACTCTTGAATGACATCATTACGGTGAAGAACGATTTTAGGAAAAAAGCCACTCAAAACACACTCTCAGAGTATACATAACAGTAAGTAGGAGAGGAAATAAGAGAGGAGAGCCTCCTGAGTGGGTTCAGGTTATTTAATTGTATCCTTGTGTAATATGCAATACTTTCATTGATATAAACCATTCCTATTGAATGGGGTGCTTAACAGGTGTCGAAATAACAGGTCACCAGCCCCATCAACCCTTAAAGAATTTGACAATTGTTAAGGCGAAGGGGCTTCAAGTTCTCACAATGAGTTAGGGACAAAAGCAAACCAAGAATGTCATCTCTCATCATCAGTTAACATTTATGTAACACTAAATTTACAGGTACATAAGAAATACAAGAGTTTTTATAAATATACCATAGTTATATAAAATATTAACTTTGGGGGAAGCTAGATGAATGGCATCTGGAAGTGATAATATCTTTACAACTCATCTATAAATCTAAAATTATATGAAAATGAAGTTTAAAAAGCACAGAAAATATAAAAAGGGGAAGGGAAGAAAAAGCAGGGAAGAATAAAAAACGAGGGGGTAGGACACAGGAGAGAGGGGGAAAAAAGCATGTGGGAGGGAAGGAGGGAAGCAGACAGATTAGGGGACTGAAGAAACTATCCCAATTTACCAACAGCATCACCATTGAACTCCCAGTTTTAGCGTGAAATTTTCTCCTCTGTTCTCAGAAAAATCAAAGACCACTCACCTTCCATGCAGGAAGTTGTTACAGCTGTAAAACAAACCTGATATTTTCCACTGGGTGGCACAGATGGCAAGCCATCCCTCAAATGGTCTTGCACACATTTATAAACACAGAAACAGAAAAGAAAAAAAAAAGGAAAAGGAAAAAGAAAAGGAAATTTGTGAAAATATAACTATTAAAAGAACTCTAGACATGGGGGCAGAGATCATCAAAATTTAAATGGATATATTGGACTACAATGTGACTGAGAGAAAACGGGATAAAAATTCACAAGAAAGGCTCATTTATATGGGAGAGATTTGGTAGGAGTCTTTCTAGGAAAGTCTAACAAAATTAGCGAGGCAGCTGTCCCATCAGCCTCCATGTGCTATTTCCCATACATAGAGAGGAAATGGAATTTCTAATTGAAAATTATCCTTCCCTTGTGCTTGAAGCTATACAGAAGCAGGACATCACTGATAAATGTCCTTCATTTCATGGCTCTTAAAGATAAAAGGAACTCTAACAGTGAAATATTATTAATCATAAGTCAACCAAAGGAACGGTATCTTACACATTAACTTTATGAAACTTAACATTCTCACAGGTGGTCACAACACACTTTCCAAATGCATGAAGCTGGGAGTAGGTTTTAATGCACGGTCATGGAAACCCAGAACCAGAATGTCTATTAATGGGATAGCAAATTATTTAATTGGATTCTTCCTCCATTCAATTGTAAAGTATGTGCATTTCTGAGTTCATACAAGGTCTCCTTATTGCATTCCTAATGATTCTGTTTTGTCCAAATGAAGAGTGAGGGTGTCTTACCCACTTGACCACAACTTAAGACAAGCGACCCTTTCAGCTAAGTACAGTTAAATTGAAACGACTACCTGAATGACAAATATGGGAAGGCTTTGGCTCACAGGTTTGTCCTTAAAGGATATTGATATAAAGTTGATATAAGAAATAGTGTGGAGGATCGTAGGCAAAGGGAGGGAAAACTGAATGGTAAGAAATCAAAGAAGGAGCCAAATCATGAGAGATTCTGGACTGCAGGAAACAAACGGGTTGTGGAAAGGGAGGTGGGGGGGACTGGGGTAACCGGGGCATGGGCATTAAGGAGGGCATGTGATGTGATGAGCGCTGGGTGTTACACACAACTAATGAATCACTAAACACTACATCTGAAACTAATGATGTACTATATGTGGGCTAATTGAATTTAAATAAAGTTTTAAATAGAATTCTAATCAGGAATTTTCTCAAACTTCCTCATCTAGAATTTTTAACTCAGTCTTTGAAATATAAAAGTTTATTAAGAAAAGCCCTGACCCTTTTCCAAATTCTGTAATTAATTCCTAGAGGACATAATTCAAAGACCATTTTTTTCTTCTTATGAGTGGAAAAAAGAGAATCTCAAGCCAATTATGCTCCCCCAAAAGGTATGTGGGATTTCAGAGCTTAGAATGATACCTGCTACTCAATCATGTTCTCAGGATCCGATTTGGGCCCTCAATCAAGCCTTAAATGGCATCTTGAAATCAATTTAATATGACTAATACATATTTGAAGGCTAGTATGCACTAGATTCCACACTACTCAACAGAGGCTCCGTTTTACCATGCGTTCATGCCATCACCAAATGAGTATGCCTACCTATACAATATTTTAAAACACAAGAAGAAATATAGGAAAAAACAGCATACCTGTCTTCAGAGAACCGTCTCACAGCAGTGTGTGCCAAAAACGTTTTAGTTTAGTGTGGACATCTGATTTCATGTTAAGAGATGATTGTTTTTTTTTTTCTTCTTAAGAGTTTACTTATTTGAGAGAGAAAGAACAAGCCCATGCAAGGTGGCACGAGTGGGGAAGGGCAGAGGGAGAAGCAGACTCCCAGCTGAGCCAGGAACCCGAGACACGGGGCTTGATCCCAGGGCCCTGAGATCATGACCTGAGCTGAAGGCGGACGCTTAGCCGACTGAGCCACCCAGGCACCCCTAAGAGATCGGGTCTTCTTCATGTTTATTTTCCGAGCCAGGGGTGCAGCACCCTGCCATGGGCACCCATGTAATGTTTGGGGGACCTGAATTACTGAGTATTTTTTCATGTTGTAGAGAAGACAACGTGAGAACAGAAATCTTTTTATTTCTAAAATAATTCTCAGGAGGGAGAACTGAGGCTTTCTATGTCAGTGCCTGTTATTCCCGCCTCCCAAGAGTAACCGAATTTGTGCCAGACTATGGCGCTCAATTGTTCTCCAAATCATTTACACTGAATTTTAGAGTCACATACTGAGTCAATAGAGAAGAATGCTTATAGTTCTTGGCCAATCACCGGCTGCGCATCTGATGGAAAGAGATTATAAGAAGACAATTTTTGTGTTTGGCAAGGGGTATAGGGAGAGACAGGTTTTTTAAAAATTTTTTTATTATGTTAGTCACCATACAGTACATCCCTGGTTTTCAATGTAAAGTTCGATGATTAATTAGTTGCGTATAACACCCAGGCGCACCATGCAATACGTGCCCTCCTTACTACCCATCACCAGCCTATCCCATTCCCCCACCCCCTTCCCCTCTGAAGCCCTCAGTTTGTTTCTCAGAGTCCATAGTCTCTCATGCTTCATTCCCCCTTCTGATTACCCCTTTATCCCTTTCTTCCCCTACCGATCTTCCTAGTTCTTATGTTCCATAGATGAGAGAAATCATATGATAATTGTCTTTCTCTGCTTGACTTATTTCACTTAGCATTATCTCCTCCAGTGCCGTCCATGTTGCAGCAAATGTTGAGAATTCGTTCTTTCTGATAGCTGAGTAATATTCCATTGTATATATGGACCACAGCTTCTTAATCCAGTCATCTGTTGAAGGGCATCTCGGCTCCTTCCATGATTTGGCTATTGTGGACAATGCAGCTATGAACATTGGGGTGCATATGGCCCTTCTCTTTACTACGTCTGTATCTTTGGGGTAAACACCCAGTAGTGCAATGGCTGGGTCATAGGGTAGCTCAATTTTTAACTTTTTAAGGGACCTCCACACTGTTTTCCAGGCATTCCCACCAACAATGTAGGAGGGATCCCCTTTCTCCACATCCTCTCCAGCAATTTTTGTTTCTTGGCAGTTTTTAAATTCCAATTCAGCCACATGCCAGTTGTTTTATTACTATAAGAATTTCATACCTAATAAGAACACATACATACAAGCTATTAGTGCCTGGCCTACAGTACATACTTCATAAATATTAATTCCCTTTATGTTTCTGTAGAAACATGGATTTGCCCTCAAGGGGTTTTCTCAATAGTTAGAAAATCTGATCAGTTATTCTCCCTACAAATTCTGCGTTGAATGAACCTTATTGAAATAGCTTTTGCGTTTATGCCTCCCCCCTTTTTTCTGAACCATTAGAGGTAATTGCCATAGCTTTGGGAATAACAGAGCAAACTCCGAATGTCTCTATAAAACAAAACAAAAAAGATGTACATTTAGTGTCGCAAATCAACTCCTACACGGGTTTTTAAATTGTTTTCTATGTAACTGTGGTTTTAGAAATCTACACAGTTAAAAAACTGTAGTTATTTAAATCATACAGAATAAAAGTCACTGCAGATAGGTTTTAATAGGTCTGGGATCATACAAGTTTAACAAATACTAGCAAATATTTTTTGCATTCTCATTACCTACTCTTATGGCTAAATTGAAGGGCCAGCAGATCACTCAAGTAAGTGGAGCTATTTAATATCAAAGTCCAAACACCACCAAAATTGTCTACGGAACACTACCAGACAGAACTACTATGCAAGATTTGCAACACAGAAGCTAACCTGAAATAACAGTATCAGGGAATTCTGCATTTTATTACCTTACTTCTCCTTAACCCTAGTCCATGCACCCTGAAGTGGGGGTTTTCTTTGGTTCAAAAGAAAGGCAAAATCCAGAAGAGAAAAATACCCTACTTTTGAACTCCAAAGTAGGTTCTTAATGTCCATTTCCGAGACAACACTTGTGAGAACAGGAGCTTTTATTTGTAAGAGCCAGGTGTTGTTGACGGGTTGGATGTAGGAGGCCCAATGATTCCAAGTGGACGACCCAGCAGAGAGATGATCAATGTCAATTGCAGAATACCTAATACTTTTTATTGAGGTACGCTTGACCTACAATCCTGTATCAGTTTCAGGTGCACACAATTATTTGATAATTCTGTACCTTACACACAATGTTACCATAGTAAGTGTAGTCCCCATCTGTCGCCACAGAATGTTATTACAATCCTATGTTCCCCATGCTGTACTTTTCATCCCCGTGACTTACAGGTGGAAGCTTGTAGCTGTTAATCACCTTCATCTATTTTGCATTCTTCCAACCTGTCCCCAAACTAGAACCAGACTGTTCTATTTATGTTTTTTTGTTGTTTTTTGTTTTTACATTCCAGAGATAAATAAAATCTTATGCCACTTGTCTTTCTCTGATTTCACTTACTGTATTACTCTGTAGGTCCATCCGTCATGGCAAATGAAGATCTCATTCTTTTGTATAGCAGAGTAATATCCGTGTGTGTGTGTGTGTGTGTGTGTACACCACATCCTTTCACAATGGTTTAATCAACTTACATTCCCACCCACAGTGTACAAGCATTCCCTTTTTCCCATAACCTCACCAACACTTATTTCTTCTCTTTCACACTTGCCATTCTGACGGGTGTGAGATCAGCTCATTGTGGTTTTGACTTGTATTTCCCTGGTGAAAAGATGCTCACCATCACTAATTTTATGTCTGGTGGCCATCTCTAAGTCTTCTTTGGAAAAATGTTAATTCAGGTCCTCGGCCCATTTTTTATCAGATTATATTGCGGAAGTTCTTTACGTACTTTGGATATTAACCCCTTATCAAATGCACCATTTGCAAGTACCTCCCACTCAGTATTTCAGTTGGTTGAGAGTTTCCTTCACAGTGCAAAAGCTTTTTATTGTGGTATAGTATAGTTTCCATAGTTTATTTTTGCCAAGTACCAAAGAAGGTTTTTAGGACAGCCCTTTACAACTGTACTGCGGATTGAAGAGATCATACAGCGAGAAGTCTAGCATGAAGGTACTGCCTATACCACAGATAGACTGAAGGGAAACCTGAAAGGAGAAGATGTCCATGTGGTAGCTCACATGTGGGGCTCTGGGAGACTATCTGGTGGCCACANGGTACTGCCTATACCACAGATAGACTGAAGGGAAACCTGAAAGGAGAAGATGTCCATGTGGTAGCTCACATGGGGGGCTCTGGGCGACTATCTGGTGGCCACAGTGGCATTGAACGATGATGTGTACAGCACTCCTGAACTTCGAGGCTGGAAGCTATCACAGAATCCAGAGACAGTAGCAGAGGTTGAGTAAATTGAGTGTCCTCACCTACCTGGGCCAGAGGGAGATCAGAGCACACCCCATGTACTGTACCCCATCCCACCTCACCATCCCTTTTCCCAAGAAAAGGAAAGGGAAGGAGGGCAGCAGAAAGCGATTCTGGACTTGTTGCCTTATATAAAGACTCTCAATTGTATAAAGAAAATGAATTATTTTGGGGGCACCTGGGTGGCTCAGTCGGTTAAGAGTCTGCCTTCAGCTCAGGTCATGATCCCAGGGTCCTGGAATTGAGCCCTGCATCTTCCTCTCCCTGTCATTCCCCCTGCTTGTGCTCTGTCAAATAAATAAAATCTTAAAAAAAAGAAAAAGAAAATAAAGTTTATTTTTCCCCCAACAGAAATGGAAGCTTAGGACAAAATTGAGTACAACTGCAGGGGGGGAAAAAGTCAGATTTCTGTATATCTGAATCTTATAGTGCAAATTCTAACAGACTACAATATTTTTCTAGATGCCAACTTTGAACACTGGCAGAACAGAAGCAAAAATACTCAAAAATCTCAAGACAGAAGAAAAGAGCTGGCAAGAAATCAGAGCGGATGAGGGGACCATCCTCACGCCGGTAGTCATAATCCTGTGCATTTTTTGGCACTTGACTGTTAAGTCTTTCGCTCATTAGTGAGCAGAGATAGGTCTCCGAGGAGAAGAGGAAAGGCATGGTCAACTCTGAGAAAACTCACCTCTTACCTAGAGCTAGGCAAAATTCAATCTAAGAGCTAGTTTGTTTCACTAGCTTATTGAAGTATAAAAAGGTACAGAAAATGAAATTCTATTATCAAGACCCCAAGAGACAAGGTAGAATATAGAGGTTTTTATGTTCTTTTTAAATGGGGTTTTAACATAAATACTTAAGGAAAATAAAACTATGTGTTATGTTCATTATATTGCATTGATTCAAGGTTTGTTTCTGTGAATTATGAACAAAAACCCTCCTCTCATACCTGTAGAGAAAACACACATATGAACACTCCTGTGAACACCGGGACACACACATCCTGAGGACCAGTGTAGAAAATTCCTAACATGAAGGAACTGCACACAAAATTGATGCAATGGTGCTTCCCCTACGTTGAGTAAGCTGCCTACCAGCTCCATAGTTAGAGGATCGTTTTAGCTTTACAGTCACGTTGTAGACTTGTTAAATGAACACACCAGCATAAGAGTGATCAGAGTTCTCCAGGTAAGGTTTTGGTGGTTTTTTACCCGGACTTTATTTCTTCCAAATGAGCGCCAGCTTTGAAAACCTGGCAGACGCCTGCTCTCTGTGTCCACCGCATTCAAAGGAGGGTCAAGTTCCAAAAGCCCTTTTTCGTACAGCGAGAGAAGTTATCAGTACAAGGACTGATGTAAGCGAGGCATCAGCCCCATGATAATTAGAACGAAGATTTACAAAACTTCAAAGAAACCCAACCTAGCCTTTATTGTGAAGGGAATCCTTTCATGAAATCAAGTTCCACTTTTAATTAAGCTTAAACGAACAACTCCCAAGACTCCACACTGAAAATAGCACCTAACAGACACATCATGCCTCCGTGTAAATAAGAAATGTAGACTAAAAATTAGGTCAGCAGTTACATTTGCAAAAGTTTTTTTTGTTTTGTTTTGTTTTTTGGTTTTTTTTTAAGAACAGGGATCTGGCCTGCAATGTGCAATGTTCTGTCTTGAGGCAGTATGTCAAGAAGTACCCAAGTAACATGGGCATGTAGTGAATCCGTGTGCAGATCAAATAGAGTTCTGTGGTAGAGTGGCATTTGGTTTGGTTCTGTGCCTTGGTCAATCTCTAGCTTTGATTAGGACATCTTTTCCCCACATACAGGATTCCAAGAGCCTCTGAGACGCCATCATCACCACAAAAAATAGCCCCCACTTCTAGGGAACTTTATAACAGGTGCTATTCTGGGGACTTGGCCTCATCTCACTTAACCCTTAGAATATTTTTGTGAGACAAGAATTATTCTAACACTTTACAGGTAAGAAAATGGAAGTTGGGAGAGATCAAGTAATTAGCCCTCACCTAACTGAGCTAGTAATAATACCAATTTGTCTGTGAAGGTCTTGCTGCTCTTCTCTTTACACTAGCAAGAGACTCACAGGCAGGCGCTGAGTGAGGAAACCAATGTATGTATGCATTTTAAAAGTTTTAATTATGATTAAAATACATACAGAATGCTGCCAGAGAAGAAAGCCAAGAGCCAGGATTTGGAAACTCCTAAGATTCATTGAGCCAGAGAATGATCTTTAGACACTTTGGTAAAAATAACCTTTCCAGGAATGGCAAGTCTCATAAAATGAAGACTGCATTTATCAATGCAGAAAACTGCCCACATAGATCTAATTTATTTTAGGCCTGCTGATGCTGTGGTTCCTATTTTCCTACAATCTAAGGGTCTGGCAAATAAAATCATAGGAAAAACGTAGTGAAAAATGTCAGCAAAGACAGAGTTCTTTGAAGCCGATTGACATAGAAGTGGCTAGAATGACAAATTTTTTTTTTTAAAGATTTTATTTATTCGACAGAGATAGAGACAGCCAGCAAGAGAGGGAACAAAAGCAGGGGGAGTGGGAGAGGAAGAAGCAGGCTCATAGCGGAAGAGCCCAATGTGGGGCTCGATCCCATAACGCCGGAATCACGCCCTGAGCCGAAAGCAGGCGCTTAACCGCTGTGCCACCCAGGTGCCCCTGAATGACAAATTTTGATACAAATATTGTTTTGTTTGTACAAGATTAAGTTGCCATATAGTTTAATGGACTCCAAGATAACTAAA
>NC_048234.1:26369256-26404918 GCF_002007445.2 Ailuropoda melanoleuca
GGGGAGTGGGAGAGGAAGAAGCAGGCTCATAGCGGAAGAGCCCAATGTGGGGCTCGATCCCATAACGCCGGAATCACGCCCTGAGCCGAAAGCAGGCGCTTAACCGCTGTGCCACCCAGGTGCCCCTGAATGACAAATTTTGATACAAATATTGTTTTGTTTGTACAAGATTAAGTTGCCATATAGTTTAATGGACTCCAAGATAACTAAAACTACAACTCCCCAAAATACTTTAGTCTACAAAGAAGGGTTCCTGGTGGATTTAAGGCTCACGTAGCCTGCAGGCAAGCCGGGATTAATGAAGCAGCAACAGCCAAGCTCAGGAAAGGCAACCTCTGCCCACAGCAGTCAGGCTATTTGGAGTTGGACGTGGTCATCATTGAGCACAGTGGTCTTCCAAGTACGGTCCTAGAACCAGCAGCATCCACATCACATGAGAACTTGTTATAAATGCAAATTTGGGGGGGCTCCCAACACAACCTACTCAATCAACCTCTAGGGGTGGGATATAGCCATCCCCAAAAAGCTCTCCTGGTGATTCTGACCTGGGCCAAAGTTTGAGAACCACAGATTCAGGAAGACGTGAAAATAAAACACCGGGCTCCACCTGGAGCATTAGTTTCATTTAGTCTGGGGTGGGACCCAGGCCTTTGGCCTCCCACCCCAAAGATGCCTATGATTTTCTACTCACACCCAGAGCTGAGAACCGCTGGCCTGTTAAGATTTGTTTCAAATGACATTAATACATAGTATTCTTCCCAGAAAACACAGAAAAAATATCTGGCTGAATTGAATAAGCTAATGCCTCCCCTCTGAGTAATTCTGACCTCCAGAGAGTTCACTTACTGGGACCATGCCTGAGAGATGGCAGCTGGAGTCAGGAACACCAGAATAACAAGGCAATCATGAACCTCTTCCAGAATGATTCAACTATCTCTGAAAATAACATTACATATATAAAGACAAAGAAAGGGGAAACCCAACTTTCAACCAGACCATCCAAGCCCATGTGTTTGGACGATGAGGTACAGGCTCTGGGTTCAACTGTCAACATGTTTCCTGACACGTTGGCGGGGTGACAGCCTCCACTGATCGCCATGAAAGCTTTCCCGAAAAGGATCACAAGTGGCTCCTAAAATTGTCAGTTAATAGAACCCAAACAGCAGTGCTAGCTCTATGAAATACCTTATAACTTTTATTTGGCATTCATGTCTTATTTTATTCTACAAAGCACTGCAACAAATACACTGCAAGAGCGCCACATCCCACTGAGACAAAGGGTACAAAAACAGGTTGGTGGGAAAATGAGAATTACAGATCCAAGGCCCAAGGATCCAAAATGCGATGCCCAATGCAAGAACATCAGCATCACCTGAGAACTTGTTAGAAATGACAACTCTCAGGTCCCANAGCAAGAGCGCCACATCCCACTAACTGAGACAAAGGGTACAAAAACAGGTTGGTGGGAAAATGAGAATTACAGATCCAAGGCCCAAGGATCCGAAATGCGATGCCCAATGCAAGAACATCAGCATCACCTGAGAACTTGTTAGAAATGACAACTCTCAGGTCCCATTTCACCCCTACTCATCAGAAGCTCTGGGGGTGGGCCCAGGAAGCTGTGTTGCAGCAAATTCTCCAGGTGAGTCTGATGGCCCCTGAAGTTTAAGGATCACAGCTCTCTAGATGTAATGTTCACTCTTTCGTCTGGCCACCCAAAGGAGAACATATTTTTCTTCCCGAATTCTTCCCAAAAAGCCACCTGGTGTGATGTATGGAAAATTAAGGGAGCTGTTTACATCATGAAGCCAACAAGAGGCAGACATGGTTTCCATATCAACAAGCCATGTGGGGGTCAATGTAAAGATCTGTTCCAAGGACTCAGACTCAATGGACGTTGGTTCATTTGTTCCAATCTTTGATCCAATCTTACAAACCCTGCCAGGGTCTATGGAACCTGCCCTGCCCCGGGGAAGAGAGGGTTTAGTGTTACTCTTGAACAAAGGTCACTCATTATCAAATCTATGGCCAATAATCAAACTCTGATCATGGGCCTTAACTCTAACACCTTAACCTTATTTTTGAGACAAAATATTTTTTTCTAACTGAATCCCCAGCCTTTTTTTTTTTTTTAATAGCCAATGACTGATTCCTTCTCAAATGACAGAAAAAGTGTCAAGTGATCATGGGGCCTCAATCAATTGACCTTAAAGAACGCGAATGGCCACTCTACCAGCCAGGTTTAATTTGTGAGCCGAAAAAGCCCATGGATGTGCTCTTTGGCTTGTCAGGTGGATGCAGAGTCTTTTAAAAAATCTAACTGTTGGTGTTTAAATACTGAGTGACTTCACGTGCCAATCTAAATCTGTCTTCATCCGAAATATCCAAAACTGTGACAAGGACTGGGTCTGGCTTCCCGCGTGGTGACCGGAGGCCGGGGTTGAAGAGCAGCTGTGGTTACTGTGGCCTACAAATGGTAACTGTCCTTTATTATCACCCTAGCGCCACGTTTTCATACATTAAGTAGAAAGTCAAGTATTTCTTGCGCCAAGTCTCTATCAAAATTGGGCAAACAAAACATAGCCCCAAATGGCCATGTGTTTTACAAAGAAAAAAAATTTTTTGGTCCAAGTACAAACGATTCCTAACATGTGGACTATGTAAACAGTGTTCGCTTTGAAAAGAAAGGTCACCGAAGGAAGACACTATCATGGGGAAAAAAAAAACCAAACCCACCCTGGCCAGCTTCATTGATTTCACTACCTATCAGGACCCCACAGGTATTTTTATTTGCAACGTTCATTCTATGAAATAACTCTTAGACCACAGATATTTACTTAAGGCACTGGTTTTCAACAGTGGCTGCATGTGAGTAAACTCTTGGGGAGATTTTCCAATACTCGTGCCTCAGATCCAACCCCAGAGATCCTATTTTAATTGTTCTCTGCCATAGCCTGGATGTCAGTAACTTTTAAGCACTCAAAGATGCTGCTCACGTGCAGTCAGGGTTGAGAATCATTCTACAGAATACAGGAGGAAGATGTACAATGTGAGTTCTCAGATTCCAAGTTTGTTTTGTTTAAGATTTTATTTATTTATTTGACAGAGATAGAGACAGCCAGCAAGAGAGGGAACACAAGCAGGGGGAGTGGGAGAGGGAGAAGCAGACTCCCCACTGAGCAGGGAGCCCCACGTGGGACTCAATCCCAGGACCCTGGGATCATGACCAGAGCTGAAGGCAGATGCTTAACCAATGAGCCACCCAGGTGCCCTTCAGATTCCAAGTTTTAAAGAGCTAGTGCTACCCTGCTTTCTCCCCCTAGGTCCCAGGGCCTGTTCTTCGCAGCTGTATCTTCTTAGAACCAGCCTTTCCCTTACGTACCCAATTTCTTTTGGAAATTTCTTTTTGCAATCATGGCTTATTCCTGATCAGGGTTTTTTGGGTTGTTGTTGTTTTTTTTTTTTTTTTTCCAATTTTCTCTAATTGCAAGGAGGACATGTAAGAAAGGTGACTTGTGTACACTACATTTTTCTGGTCTGCATTTCAAGCTGGTGGTTTAATCCCCCTGTAGTGTTTGATGGTGCACATGAATACAAAGGATGTTTGGCTGTCGTTCTTATACACCATTGTTTTAAGAGCACAGTCTCTCAAGCAAAAATGCAGATGGGAAATGGCCTTGCTTTGCTATTTGTTAACTATTACCATAAGCTTATTTGGTTGGTTATAGTTTAAAAGGTGGGGAAGACACATTTTGGCTACTGAGACCAAAACATAATCCTGCAGTCTACATTCTGAACAGGAAGTCCCTGTAGATTTGTTAACTTTTCTAGAATATGCTGAACCACCCCTCCTCGCTTACAGGAGTTCTTGCTAGCCATGCAGCGATGACTGTGATTGGCACCCCACAGCACAGCACTTCTGCCAGAAATGAATGAGGAACATCCCCGTGGATGTTTTGTTTTTTAATTTCCCTGTTTCATATTGTGTTACGTGATAGACATAGTCAATATAGTGTTCCTTTACATCTCCGCTTATTTTTACTTTAAAAAAATCAATTATATGCAATTTCACTATTCTACTATATCTACAAATCTGTATTTCTAAATGTATAGTTTTAAAACCTTGAAGTATCTGTTCAAGGGTATTTCCATACTCTCCGTATAGTATCAGTTATTGCCTGTAAAATATTCCTTTGACATTACTAGAGAACACTTTTCCTGAGCCTGCATATATTATTCATGATTTAGTTTGCTTCCAATTTTTTTTACAAGAATAAATGCTGCTATGCTAAAGATTTTGCGTGTCTTCAAGCCCAATGATTCTATCTTGACCTTCATTGGGATCAATCTGCAATGCCAGAGTGAGATTACTGGGTCAAAGGCTGTGAACAAATTTTGTGAATACTGACCATCTTCAAAGTTAGTTTTATGTGGCTGACTGCAGCAATATGTGTGATGGCTGGTTTACTGGCAACCTTACCAAGAGAAACCATGTTCTCCTTTTTTTCTTTTTCCTTTTTAATTTTTTTCCTAACTGGTGCTTTGATCTTTCTCTATTTTCATGTTTCTTTTGCAATATTGTTCCTCTTTTCTGATTTTTATATTTGACTTGGCCTTTTATCTAGTTAACCAAATGCTTTCAACATTACATACTTAAATATGTTAATATTTATATATAAGTGCATATAAATAGGTTTATATATTAATGTATGTATCTTGTCCTTTGAATATCTTTACTTGCTCTTAATGTTGTTCAAGTATTGTATGTAATTACCTAATTTCGGGTGTTGGGGGGCTGCCTATCTTCTGAAAATATTTATATAAATTTTTTAGATTGCTCCTAGCACTTTTAAGTCTAGATTTTTCTTCTTCTAAGAGCTATACTCAATTTTACCTATTTACATATGATAATTTCTTTGGAAATTATCATAGTAAATGATATAAAAAGTACATCCAACCAAATCTGCCCCCCAATCTGCCAACCATTTATTCTCAACTATTTATACAGTCCATCTTTCCTTTTTGGGAGGCCTGGGGACGGGGGCTGGATTAAGGGGAGAATGTGCATTATAATTAGATTTAATCAGTCATTACCAATTTTCCAAGAACTCACATTTCATCTTTTATAACAGTATCATTTTAAAGGTCAGTTTTGGATACACTGACATATTTAAAAACTTGAGTTTTTCCACTAAAAGTATTGTCTGTTTCCTCCCTTTGCTTTTTATTATCTCAGTAAAGTGTCCTAAGAAATGCACATACTCTCTGTAGATTCTGAGCTATTTCATACATATCTGCTATTTTTTTAGGAGTTGATTTTCTTCATTATCATCTCTAAATGAGTAATCTGAGGGATTTTGTTTACTTTTATTCATCTACGTTACTGAAGACTTATTAAGTAATTTTTAATTGTATATGAGTTTTCCTGGTTATTCTAATACTGATATTGTAGGGTCTATATTCTATTGCATTTGTGAAACCATCCAAAACATTAATAGTCTCATGCTAAAATATTCATGACGAACATTTTCATTTTATATAAATAGAACTGTTTTTAGCTAGACAGAAACACATTACTTTGGAATACATGTTAATTATGTCAAGAAAGGGGGGTAATCAGAAGGGCGAGTGAAGCATGGGAGACTATGGACTCTGAGAAACAAACTGAGGGCTTCAGAGGGGAGAGGGGTGGGAGAATGGGATAGACTGGTGATGGGTCGTAAGGAGGGCACATATTGCATGGTGCACTGGGTGTTACCGCAACTAATGAATCATCGAACCTTGCATCAGAAACCAGGGATGTACTGTATGGCGACTAACATAATATAATAAAAAAAATTTTTTAAAAAGAAAGTATATTTTGAGAGGTTCATATGAATTTTTGTTAATAAATATTAACATATTAAATATTAAATACTCTTTTCCCCATCTACTAACATAACCCTATTAGTTTCCACTGGTTGGCAGTTTTGGTCTCTTGCATTAGTGAACTTACTACTGCTGAATAAATTCTAGGATAAATCTGAGTTATCTGAGTAGGCTTATTCTTTTATGGTATTGTCTAACATTTCTATTATAGATTTTTAGGTCTCCAAAAGTGGCAACAGATATGTTTCAGGCTTAGAGTGTTATACATTTTATGTGATTACCCCTTGAAAATATTTACATCTGACCTATAATCATTTCAGTCAGTAAATGCTTAAGGTTTACATAAGTTTCAAATATAGTCTAACATCCCTGCCCTGCTCCAAATCATTAAAAATAAATTCTACTTGTAATCTATGTGAAAATTTAATTAAGAAATATTTCTTTAAAAACAATTATTTGTTTTCACACATTGTCACTGCCTAAGTATAGAGGTTTAGTTGAGATTTCCTCAGCAGGAATCCAGGAGAGCTGACAGGAAGATTAATAAGGTTGTTTACACATCTAATTTAAACATTGATTTGTGATTACTGCATTTATCTGGTCTTCCTAGCAATTCAGGCAGAATGTAGTTGTCATAACTACTTAATGATTAGTTATCACTTCATTAAAATGCCTGTCCTAAAAGTAGTATTTAACAACCTTAAAGGAGCTCATCATTTTCTCTTCCAGGGCCAGTGGAAATTAGGTAGGACTTGGTCTGCCTCAGAATGAAAATTTTACACTTCAGCAAACAAAGTAATGGGGGGCTTTGACATAAACAGCACTGCTGTGCTCTGTAATTGAAGCTCAAAGACAGATCATGAAACCACAGAAGCAGAAAACCCAAGTAAGCTTTCCTGGAAAGAAATATAAACCAATGGTGCTTCAGGTGAAAAAGGACTCCCCATCTGTAGTAACTGTGTATCAAGAAGCCAATTCTAATGCACGGAAAGCTAGCATTGGAATTACGCCATATTCCTCCTTGAAGGACATCGTACGTAAGATTCACTGGGACTTTAATCAGCTCTCAGTTTTCCACTGAGTAGGAACTTGCCCTTGTCTGGCCCATGTTCCAAGCTGCTGCTACATATTCCAAGGCACGCTAGGAGCCACGTGAAGAAACAGGACTGGGTGTGAGACAAATAAACACCACTATCTGAAACTTACTTTCAATCTTTTAACGTCCACTGAAGTGTGTGACTTCTTCTCCAGATTGTTTTTTCCTTTTCAGAAAGAACTCCCATCCGATAATCTTGTCTAGTGCCCATTTGCCTATAGCAATACTACTGATTTACCACCCTAGGCTTTGAGGTGAGTTTCCTCAAGATTCTACTGTCAGGTTGTAGTCATGGTAGAATTTCCATTTGCTTCACAGATGTTCTTACTACAAACAGGCTCAAAGTAATATAGTAAACATTTCTTCTTTTCTCCAGAAAAATACTAATGCCACAGTTACATTTTTTAATGCTAACACAGTGGACATGTCTCAATAGAGACTGTTAAAGGTGAGTGAATTCCTTTTGCTTAGTAGACCTATGTGCATTATCCCAGCCACCACCCTACAAAATAAAGTATGCTTCCCAAATCCAGCACAACTGCCTATTTCCAATGCTGGACCTCTAGTTATTTTTCTTGATCTTACATTTTGCTGGAATTCTGAGATAATGTGTGCTCGAAGAACACGCCCAGGGAACCACGTGAATACTCAATCTATCGATTCCAATTTCTTACCATGACATACTTTGCACAAACTGTATGTTGACATGTTAATTCACAATGGAAACACACTCATTTCTATGAACACATCATGGAAGAATTGACAAAAATGACCACAAACAAGATTCTGTCAGCAGACTGCATACGGTTGGCCCTTGAACAACATGGGTTTGAACTGCACAGATCCACTTATAAATGGATTTTTTAAGAATTAAGTATAGTAGAGTACTATAAATGTTTTTTTTTTTAAAGATTTATCGAGTGAGTGAGAGTGAGACTGAGAAAGAGACAGAGAGAAAGGAAGCATGAGGAGGAGGGGCAGAGGGAGAGACAGACTCCCAAACAGACCCCATACTGAGTGCGGAGCCCAATGCAGGACTTGCTCTCAGGACCCCGAGATCACTACCTGAGCCAAAACCAAGAGTTGGACGCTTAACCAACTGCACCACCCAAGCACCCCAAATGTGTTTTCTCTTTTTGGTTTTCTTAAAATTTTCTCTACCTTTATAGTAAGAATACAGTATGTTATACATGTAACATACAAAATGTGTGCTATTGACTGTTATGTCATCAGCAGGCCTTCCCGTCAACAGTAGCCTATTGCAAGTTTTGGGGTCGTCAGATGTTAAAGATTTTCTTTGACCGTTCAGAGGGTCAGCATCCCTAACCCCCGAGTTGCCCCAAAGTCAACTGTATTTTATTTTTAAAAAGGCATTTGTGGGGTTTGAAATTGAATGAAGGATTTATGTTGTCCTTCAGCACATTTATGGGGTTTGTGAAAGAAATCTGCAGTGGAGAACAAAACTTCAGCAAAGAATTTACCTTTCATAAAGGAGTATAACACATACTGAGGTGGGTAGCAACAATGCTGAACTACTGATATTTGTAAGCCATCAAAATAAAATCTCAAATTCAGAACATAGGTAGCCTTTCAATATGTTACAGGGAAAGAACCAGCAAGCCCACAGAATAGGACAGAACCCTAGATCAAGCATGGCAATCTCTGAAATTAAGTGAGGTAAGAATACCTAACTGGAATTCATCATCACCTATCTTATGTTATTATTTTCAGATAGAGATCTTTCTCTAAATAAACTAAAAGTCAGCAAAATGAACCCATAGTAAAGTAAAACAAATCTGAAATATACCATTATCTTAGAAATAGAAAGCAACATTTCAGGGGCGCCTGGGTGGCACAGCGGTTAAGCGTCTGCCTTCGGCTCAGGGCGTGATCCCGGCGTTGTGGGATCGAGCCCCACATCAGGCTCCTCCACTGTGAGCCTGCTTCTTCCTCTCCCACTCCCCCTGCTTGTGTTCCCTCTCTCGCTGGCTGTCTCTATCTCTGTCAAATAAATAAAAAAAAAAAATCTTTAAAAAAAAAAAAAAAAAAACTTTAAAAAAAAAAAAAAAAAAAGAAAGCAACATTTCATAAAGGACAATTTAGTGACAGTATGTAACAATAACCTTAAGCTGAAGAAAGGAATGGTAGGGTAAAAACAGTTAAGGGGAAATCTGGGCAATGTCTCTAGTTATTATAATAGAAAAATCCAAGGTGAGGGACAAAGAGTAAATTATCAGGCTCTCCTAGCTGGGAAGAAATATCTGTTAATATTCAATTCCCATTACTCTAATTTCATCACCTCCAAACAAGTTTCTTTACTGTAATTTGGCCACCAGAGTACATCTACTCACCCAAAGGGAGTGTCTTTTCCAGTTAACTAATCCAGTTATTGTACTAAATGCAACTTCCACTGTAAATTAATGAGTGGGCATTAAGACCTATAGATCAGTCTCTTGTGACTTTAGCTAATATGAATCAATCTTTTAGGCTGTTTCACTGCCAGCTGAGTAGATATGCTCTGAGGTTTCAAGCATAGAACAATATCCTAAACAATAGTCTTTACCAGAATCTGGGTACCAAGACCCAACCTGAAATAGCTTAATGTATTTATCTTTACACCAGAACCCATCAAGAGATAAAGTAACAGTTTCAAATCGGATATTGATTTAATTTTCCGATCTGTTCCTCAACTGAATTTTATCCTTAAATAGAACTTCCTACTAAAAATTACAAAGATTATTCTAGAATTGTGGTGAATGAAAGCCATAATGTCACAATTCTCTTTTCTTAGCTCTTTTTCATCACATGCTTTTTTGGGCAGTGACTTTCTCTCTCTCTCTCTCTCTCTCTCACACACACACACACACACACACACACACACACACACACCCTAGTATCATTCTAGTATTTTATTCCATATCCATTCTTGGAAAAATAGCTTAAAACTTGCGCACAAATATAGTGAAGCCAAATTGCCAGTAAGTCTATTTTTTGGTAAATTCATCTTTTTCAAAACTATGTGAGCTCTGAGATATTAGATCTAATTTCAACATCAGAGAAACATGGTCTACAAGAACACAATTATTTTGTAGAGAATGTATCATACTTATTAGAATAGAAGGGAGCAAGACCTCTCCCTCTTATTACTTGCAGAAGTATTATCTCTTCTAGACAGTGTGGTGTTGGCAAAAGAACAAACAGATCAACAAAACAGAATAGGGAACTCAAAGTTGCATAAATAGTGGATATTTGACAAGAGAAAAAGCAATGCAATGGAGAAAAGATGGCTTTTCAAGAAATGGTGCTGGAACAACTGGGCATCCACATGCAATGAAAGTGGACACAGACGTTATAGCTTACATAAAAATTAATACCAATTATAGACCTGGAGGTAATTTCAGAAGTAGGATAACAAGTAACATAGAACAGAATCTAGAGGACCTTGAGTATGGTGATGACCTTTAGATACAACACCAAAGGCATGATCTATGGTAGAAGTCATTGATTAGCTGGGTTCATTAAAATTGTAAGTTTCTGTTAAGGCAAATACGCTGTCAAGAGAATGAGAAGACAAACTGCAGACTAGGAGAAAAGATGTGTAAAAGACCCATCTAATGAAGGACTAGCATCCAAATATACAGAGAACTCTTAAAATTCAACGAGAAAACCCAATTAAAAATGAGCCAAAGATCTGAACAGCACCTTATCAAAGGAGATCGATCGATAACAAGAATATGAGAAGATGCTCTGCATTATACATGTATGCCCATTAAAATAGCTGAAATCTCAGACCCAGACAATACCAAATGTTGATTGGGGTGCGGGACAACAGGAACTCTCGTTCACTGTTGGTAAAAATGTTAAATTATATAGCTACTTTGGAAGACAATTCTTCAACTTCTTATCAAATCAAATATACTCCTGCCATACAATCCAGCAATTGTGCTCCTTGGTCTTACCCCAAGGAGCTGAAAACTTCCGTCTGCACAAAAATGTGCATGCTTTTAGAGCAGCTTTATTCGTAATGGCTAACACTTGGCAGAAATCAAGATGACCTTCAGTAAGTGAAAGGGTAAACCGTGGGCATCCAGGCAATGGAATATTACTCAGCACAGAAGAAAGAAGCTATGAGGCCACGAAAAGATATGGAGGAATCTTACATGCGTACGACTAAGTGAAGGAAGCCAATCTGAAAAGACTACATAATGTTTGATTCCAACTACAGGACATTATGAAGAAGGCGAAACTGCGTAGATGGTAAGGAAAAAAAAACCAAAAAACAGCAGCTGCCAGGGGTTAGTGAGAGAAACACGACCAGGTGGAGCACAGAGGATTGGGAGGCAAACGGTTCTGCAGGACATTCAAAGGGTGGATACGTATCATTATCGATATGTCCAAACCTATTAGAGTGTAACAGCACCAAGAGTGAACCGAAATGTAGATTCTGGACTTGGAGTAATAATGCTGTGTCAGCACAGGTTCATCGATTTTAACAAACATGGGATGTGTGCGGATGTCGAGTGGGGTGGGGGGCGATGAGCATGTCCAGGGGCAGGAGGGTTATAGAAATACGGCCACTTTCTGTTCAACTTTGCTATAATTCTCAAACTGCTCTTTGAAAAGCAGTTAAAAGAAATGAAACACTAAAAACTTCTCAAGTAATATCTTTATGAGTTTATATAATCTAAGTTATTGCTTACTGATATGAATACCCATATCTAGGACTTTAATAGCTTTAAAAGGATGAGCCGGTACTTGATAGCCGGTTTTTAATTTCTAAATAAACTGCTTCTTTAGACAGGAAATCAAAGGATGTTTAAAAAGGAGAACAGAGCAAATGCATTAAGATTCATACTGCACTTAACGATTATATGATTAATATAGGATTGTTTCCACAAGTAAAAACATTGTGGTACAGATAACACCTGCCTTATGGGATTCCTGAGGTGCCTTTTCTTCATTTAGCAAAGGTGAGAGACTTGGGTTATCTAATTATTTTTTCCTGTTGCTAAGATAACCTGATATTTAGCTGCACAGTCACTACCTTATTTCTACTGGCTTTCCCCTAAACAGAAAGATCACTGGATCAATTAACCTACAACAATGATAGGTCCCATCTGGCCAGCAGGATCTTTTGTTTCCTCCCCTGTCACTGAAAATGCTCACAAGCTTCTGCTTTTCCTTTTCATCATAGAACCGGATTTGTTTTTCTGGTTGTACATAGTGCAAGAATATAATGAAGCAGAAAAAAGTATCAGCAATAAACCAGAACTCCCCCGGCAACCGCTGCTAACATTTTAGCCGTTTTGTTTAGAATTTTTATGGATCTTCATAATTAAAAAAAATATTACATCCCTAACTTCCCATCTTGTTCTTTATTTAAACGTTTTCCTGTTGCCAGGCAATAGGATTTTGCAATGAACACCTTTTCACAGGAAAGCCTGCCTCCGCTTTAAGCATCCCTTGCAGGTGCTTTTCTCAATACCTTGTTGGTCTTAAAGATAATTCAAATATACCTGTGATAGATATGCCATGAACATAACTATATTATTCTTTATCACAAAAAATCAAATACATCTGGATCACTGTTATAGAAATATCCTCATTGGTGGGGGGGTTTTTCCCTTTTAGTAGCCTATGTGTAATTTTTTTTTTTATTCTATGGTTTCAGCTACAGTCCACGTTATTGAAGTTCTTTTAGAATTAATAACAGTTATTTTGCCCTTGTAGTCTACCCTAAGAACCTCTTATGAGTCTAAGGAGGGGAGAAACAGACAAAGAGGCAGGTGTCCTCAAAGAATCTCATGCGGGTTGCTAAGATGCGTACAACCAGGCCCCGTCAGCACACAGCGAGCATGGCCAATGTCCTAGTCCATCTGTTCCCACACCTGCAGAGTGAGGCCTCAGGTTGGGGTGAATGCATCAACCAGAAGAACAAGAAAGCCTTTGGTATTTGAAGACTTTTCTGATTTGGGGGCCCTGGGATGCTCTGAGGGATCCTGTGGATTGGTCAAGGTCCGAGGTTTTGAATGATGCAACCTGCTTTTTCCTTTCTGCACACAGTGTCCTCTATTTGAAGACAGAAGCCAGAAAAATGCGTCTCAAGGTTCAGGAGGCGGCACGGAGGCGATGGCAAGAACGGAGCTTTGGAGCCAAGTCTGTGTGAGTCCAGTCAGGCCATGGTGCTTAGGGTACGTTTGACCTTGCACATGTTCTTCGGGGCTCTAAGTCTCAATTTTTCTCTACTGGATGATAACTCAAATAGCTGTGACAGTGTGTGTGAGGCACGCAGCAATGTACCTGACACGGGGCAGGTGCTTCCTAAGCGCTCACTTCCTGCCCTGTCCTAGACTATCTCTGCTTCCCTCAAGCCTTCCTTCGGCTCCTCTTGACTCAGGGAAGAGTGAGATCAGTAAGACCCTGGATTCTTTCTAGGTTGTCCGACCTGCTCCAGGAACTAGAAGAATGATACACATAAACACGGTGTTCATTTACAATCACAAGTGAACGTTTAGAAATAGCTGAATTATGCAATAAAATGGTTTGGTCTATTTTTATGTAAAACCAGTTACTGCTTTTATGAAGACTGGTGCTAGGGGACAGGCCTTTTTCAAATTCTATACACTTGAAGTGGAGGACTTTCCTAAATCATGCAAAATTATCTTCCCACTCTGTCTGGGTCTCTGCTTTCCTTACCTGTCACTCACCTTGCCACTTCCGCTTTCAATTCCAAACGACAATGAAAGAATCAAATCCAGCTATGCTTGCAGCTATTAGAGTCACTTGGATATTCTATCCAGCTCATTTATTAAAATCAATCTAAGAAAAATACAGTTTAAAAGGTTTCTGTAAGAAATTAGAGGCATTTAATTAACTAAAACAGGCTATTATCCAGCAATGTTTTAAACAGATTTTTAAAATGTAATCTGCCTTCCCTTATCAACTTAGTTTCATGAAGATTGGAATTTTTTTATTTTGCCAATTTAAAAGCGAGAACTAAACCCTGCCCTTCTGACATTCACATATCATAGTCTTATCTGTTTAAATAGGAAACATCTTCTAAGAAAATATCTGGTCCCTAGTTTATTTGGTCTATAGTTCTTATCATTCTCCTATGGATCCTACATAGGCCCTAAACAAGAAACTCAAAGTTTAATGATTGCATGAACCTAGTTCTATTTTACTTTAATAGTTTAATGCACAGAAATGTTTGCCATAGAATTTTAAGTACCTAAATGGAGCTGCCTCTGCCACCCAGACTGAGAAAATGCTGACCGATGGGCCTATGAATGTGGTTAGTTTAAATATTGAACGAACAAAGAGGATCATTCTGTGCAAAGTGCGGCAACTGGTAAATTAAAAGCGTTATCCTAATAGCTACCTCTTACTTTTTCACCTGTGGATTTTTCTATTGAAAGCCACCCCAACTGACACTCTCCAAAACATGTCCATTAATTCAGTCTCCTTCTGCCCTTGTTTTAGTTCCTCCTCTTTTATTTCAACCATACGGTAGGCACAATGGCCCCCCAAAGAGGTCTGGATCCTAATCCTTGGAAGCTGTGACTGGGTTACCATCCATTACAGAGACTCTGCAGATGTGATCAAGGCTGAGTACCCTGAGAAAGAATTATCCAGAATTAAGCAGGTGAATCCAACCTCATCACCTGAGTCCTTAAGAGAACCTTTCTGGCTGAGTTAAGCCAGATAAACAGCACAGAGAGCTGCAGACTTGCTGTCTTTGGAGACAGGAAGGAGGGGCATGGCCCACACAATGCAGGGTGGACCTTTAGAAGCCAGGAAGGGCAAGGAAAATGATTCCTCTTCCCCAGAACCTCCAGAAGGGAATACCTCCTTGTTGACAGTGATTTTACCCCTGTGAGGCCCACATCAGACTGACGTACAGAAGCTGAAGATACATTTTTATTGTTTTAAGCCACTAAAGTTGTGGGACTTTTCTTATCACAGCAATAGGAAACTAATACAACCCACAAGAATAAGTCACATTTTAAAGGAAAAAAAAATCTTGTGGACCAAGTAACTGTTGTGCTTTTCAGATTTGTCTATTAAGACAACTTGTACATATTGAACCCTAAACTTTTCGAGGCATGAAAGATTTTGAGGTCCTACATGAGCCATAGTCCCTGTGCCTTTTTTTTTTTTTTTAAGAAAGGGAGGGAGACACAAGGCAGAGTGGCAGAAAGGCAAAGGGAGAGGAAGGGAGGGAAAGCAAGAGAATCTTAAGCAGGCTCCATGCCCAGGGCAGAGCCTGGTGTGGAGCTAATCTCACAACCCTGAGATCATGACCTGAGCCAAAATCAAGAGTCCGATGCTTAACCAACTGAGCCATCCTGGAGCCCCAGATTTCTGTCATTCTATTTTGCTTCTCCCGCAGATGTCAAGGATGTACTTACTCTCTCTGACCAAGATATATTCTGACCTGTCACAGGTTTTCACTGTGGCACACACGTGAAAGCCAAGATGAAAACCGCAAAACATGAATGAATGAATAAGAGATCAGTTCTTTGCAGCAGAAGTAATACTTTAGCCAGAATGATAACCATGTTTTCTGAAGAGGTGATGACAGATAAAAACAATTTTTGTGTTTTCTATAGGGCCAAGAAAATAAATTACTCAAAATATGGGGGGGGGAACTGCCATTTTATTTTAAATTCAATTAGCCAATATACAGTACACCGTTAGCTTCTGATGTAGTGTTCGATGATTCATTGGTTGCATATAAAACCCAGAGCTCATCACATCATGGGCCCTCTATAATGCGCATCACCCAGCCACCCCATCCCCCTACCCACCTCCCCTCCAGCAGCCCTCAGTCTGTTTCTCCAAGTCGAGAGTCTCTCATGAAAAACCCTGTAATTTTAACTATATTTACCTTTTTTAACTGCTATTCTCATTCTTGTACTAATGAAGTACTTTTAAGTATTCCAAAGTTATCAAAAATAGCATTGACTATGTTAAGTTTGGCCCATCTACGACCAAATGCTTGAAATACAAAAATGTATTGTTTAAATACATCCAGAAAAAACTGTAGGCAGAATGTTGGGCTTCGACTTTCAAAATCGATTGAGAAATGAAGTGCTGTCCATAAGGTCTACTAACACAGATTTTGTGCTAACTCAAAAATATGTTTGCTCATTATTGAAATCCAAGTTATGAAAACGTAGTCAAATGAGATGTTTTAAAAAGATATCACGTAATAGAAACAACTCCAAATGTAATCATATTCCATTAGTATACCATTTTTGATAACTAGAATGACATCTTTCAAAATCTGAAATTCTGACTTGCTCTAAGTTTGGACAGGACTCTCACAGCTCTACCTTGAAGACGAGGTTCTACTGCACGTAATTCAAGAACATCTGAATGGTAACATTTATTTTTTTAGTAACTGTTCACAACATCTACATCTCTCTTTCAACCAACATGTTACTATTGGAGAGCATCTTCCGCACTAGCTTAGGTTCTCAGAAGGAAAAGACGGTCTGTTAGAGTGGTGGTCGTTGGGAACCAGCCATCAGTCATCATAACCAACTAGCTTTAATGCTAGGAACAGACATAACTTTTCTAAGCTACATTGTCCTTTACCTTCAGTTCCCTCACGTCTAAATACTCATGAAGTCAGAGTTAGAAGTAACATTAAAATGGATTTTTGACTCACTTTTTATGTCATGTTACGTCGTGCTCACCCCAAGTGCAGCTACCATCTGTCACCACACAGCACGACTACAATACCATTGACTCTTTTAGATTTTTTTTAAATTTGACCTAATGGAAGTAAAATAAGCTTTACATATTTAAAGTATATAATGTGTTTAGTTTTGACATTTGAAACCATCACTACAATCAAAATAATGAATGTTGCGGCGCCTGGGTGGCGCAGTCATAGGACGTCTGCCTTTGGCTCAGGGCGTGATCCCAGCATTCTGGGATCGAGTCCCACATCGGGCTCCTCCACTGGGAGCCTGCTTCTTCCTCTCCCACTCCCCCTGCTTGTGTTCCCTCTCTCACTGGCTGTCTCTCTCTGTCAAGTAAATAAATAAAATCTTTTAAAAAAATAAATAATGAATGTTACCTCTTAAAGTTTCCCCCTGCCCTGTGGTAATCCTCTCCAGGTACGCCCAACAACCACTGAATTGCTTTCCATTTCTCATCGGTGGGTACTATGTCTCACATTCGTTGTGGCCCGTGTAATGAACTCGGTGGGTAAATCAAGAGCTGGGACTCAATCATCTCCACGCCCAAATACTACATGCACGTTACAACATAATGTAGATTAATATTGCTACTTAAAAAATGTTAACCTCAGTCTCAGATTATTTCAGTACTTTGGCAACAAGCAGATGGCCCTTAGGGGTCAGTCGGGCTGGGGAAATTTTAAGCATGGGAGGAACACAAATTTTCCCATGCCACCACTGTTCCCCGAGACATCTGAAAGAGGTATTACAAAAATCCTAACATGAGAGGACTTTTTTGTGTGCTTATAAGATTTGTATTACTCTAATTAAAACATGATCAGGTATCAGTTGAAACAACTTCCAGGAAAGCTCCAGAAGGATAGGGACCGGGGTGGGGGGGGGCAGGTGTCTTCTGGGCCACAGCCATCCTACAAGAGAAGATTCTCTTAATCCTCCCTCAAGTGTGAAAAGTCCATGAAGAATAGCAGCAGGATATATAGCAAAGCTAATCCTAGAATTATATTTCCTGTAATTCTGAGGCTGCAAATCTGTTTGCAGTATTAGTATTTCTTATGGTCCACACACTGAGCAATTGCTCACAAAAAAATTCTGCTTATCAGAAGAGTCTCCACAACTAAATCAGAGCAACACAGATTTGTGTAGAAATAAGAGAATACCAGAGTTCATCAGAGAGGAGAGAAAAATAATTCTCCTGACATTGTCTTTCATACTCTTCATCACTGGTCTTTCCATCATTCCTACCAATAGAACCTAACCCTGGCTAGTCCCCCTGGCTCCGGCGCAGGTTTAACTTCCTCGACTTACTGTATAAATGCTGTAACTTCTCTCAGCTCAGCAGTCAGCCCTCTTCACCCCTCACTTCCTGCTCTGACAACCTCATCCACTCCCATGCCTTTAACTGCCACCTATACATGATGACTCACCCCTCCATTCCAGACTTTCCCTCAGAACTCTAGGGCTACAGAGCCACTCAGCTACTTGAAAAATCCTGTTAAATGTTCCAAAGCCCTCTCAAAATCAACATGCCAAGAATAAACTTTTAATCTTCTCCCCAATCAAGACTCTCTGCCATAATTCCCTGTCTCCGTGAGTGATTCATCCAGCTACTCACACGTAGGAGCCATCTTTGACATTTCCTTCACCCTCATCCCCCCTCCCATATTTAAGCCATCATCAGTTCTTGTGGTCTGTACTCTCTAAACATAATCTTTCTCTTAAATTGGTCCGCTTCTATCCATTTCCACTGATTTTGTCCTAATCCAAGTTGTCATCACAGACAGCTGCAATAACTCCCCAGCGAGTCATCCCATACCTTCCCAACCTCTCTTACTCATTCTCTGCAACGCAGCCAGAGGATCTTTCAAAATATAAACAATCCCCTCTTACTCAACCTCTGAAATATAATCACCTACATCTTTTAGTCTACCTATTAAATCTCTATTGAATATATTCATTTTTCCCCAACCCCAAAGCCACTAAACTAGACCCTGACATCTTATCTCTTGTCTAGACTATACCAACCACTTTGAAACTAGACTATCTTCACTTAGAAATACAAAATCATTCTCAAGCAAAAGATTATACTGCTCTCATTTAACTAGTTGAAATCATACAAATAGAGAAACCAGTAACATAAAATTGTGACTACACATGCCACTTTCATCTTAAGAGGCATTCATATGAGGCTTCCCATTTTTAGAATGTCATAAGACACCAAAAACACAAAAATAAACAGTTGAAATTTTGCACATTTGCTGAGTAAGATGTAAAGTGTACTGCATACATGTTTCATAGACTAAATGATAATAGTTACCATGAAAAGAACTTCCCGGTAAATATTGTCTACTAGACAAGGGAGATTAAATGTGTCTGTGAGCTGCTGAGGGGTCTGAGCTGGGGCTATCATCTGTAAAGAGACAAGTTTTTTTTCAGGAAAGCTTTACTGAGCAGCTTGTCCATGCACATCTATTTGGGAAGCAACTTTTAGCACATACAGACTTACAAGTGGCCCTTCGCTACTCTCAAGGTGCTCATAATCTGCTTGAGGAGATGTGACTAATTTATGAGAAAAAGTTTAAAAGCATGTGACCAGAAGTTATCACAGAAGGAAGAAAGTGAGGTGAGGGAGAAGAGAGATTAAGAGGTGCATAAAAACTTGATGGAAAGTCAACAGAAGTCAAACAATTACATTTCAATAAAAAGTTTTAGGTGAAAGCCTATGGGTTTGGGCAGGAGCTTTGACTTAAAGCTTTTATGGAATAAATTTTGGTTAAATAGACAACTTGGATTGCTTTTTTGTGCAATGGTGAGGAATAATGGTATGCCATCATACTTAATCAAGTCTGAGATTCCATTTTATGTTCCTTCAATATTTTAGATCATTAAAATCTACTGTGATTCATTTGGCCATAAGCCATCTCAGAGGTCAAGAGAGACCCTACTGGCATGTTAAATGAATGTTGACAGGGAAATTCTGCATGGCTAATTCACATGTGAACAAAGCACCCAGAGAATCCAATTAGAGGATAACATCATTGTCCAGATAAACATATTGTTATTTGAAATATTTCTTGTAGGATTACAGTAAATTCTCTTAAACAAGAATTCATTAAGCATCTGCATGTTTAACTAGCTATCCAAACTGATATATCATCCAAGAAATGCCATCGCAGCCAGTCATACTGCCCCAGGTCATACCAGAGTTACACTATGCCATCCTGTTCTGTGCCAGTGAGGGGGCTACAAGGAAAACGTCAAGTCCTATCTCATGAACATTTTGGGAGCAAGGATGAGTCACCTTTTTCCAACTTCTATTTTATGGGGTCAATAGAGACTGTTAAAGAAATAAACTTACATTGTACAGACGTGTAGCCCAGGATTTCATGTAAAAGCACCACACCAGCTAGCTAATCTTGTGTGGGGTTTTGTTTTTGTTTTTGTTTTTTGCTGATCTCAGCTGATCTCTAAGTTTGGATATATTTTCAATTTCAGTTGCATGGTTAAGCAGTTCTCCCTAGATCCCTTCATTTCCAAAGTAAAACTTCAGTTTAAGGTAAACAACAAATACATGGACTTGATAAAAATAAGTGGTTATTTCAAGTTAAATGCAACAGTTCAGCTATTAAAATATTTGCCAACAAAAAAGCCATTTTTATTCACCTTTTTGCACTATTTCTAAATCTTTTTTGCCCTTTGTAATAAAAGATGATCCATTCTAGGGGCGCCTGGGTGGCTCAGTTGGTTAAGCGTCTGCCTTCGGCTCAGGGCGTGATCCCAGCGTTCTGGGATCGAGCCCCACAACAGGCTCCTCCGCTAGGAGCCTGCTTCTTCCTCTCCCACTCCCCCTACTTGTGTTCCCTCTCTCGCTGGCTGTCTCTCTGTCAAATAAATAAATAAAATCTTTGGAAAAAAAAAAAAAGATGATCCATTCTAAATGTCAAAATCAGATGGTATATTTAATATTTCAACATTTTAGAACACAGACAGCTCTTTTTTTTTTCTCCTATCCAGTTCAAACTAATCCATCCTGTTTTCACATTCCAGGCATTTAAACACAGTGCGGTCTCTATTCTTCAGGGACACCTTTCATTAGCCTGTCTTCCAGCAGCATTCAGGCTCAAGTCCTGAAAATGAGTTGGAGTGAATTTAAAGTAGAATAGCCATAGTCTCAGGAATACCAGCTGCCAACACCTCAACTTACTCAGTAACCACTAACCCCAATAGTTCTTTCTTGCTACAGAACTCTTGACACTTACCTAACAGTATCACATATGTTGTTCTATTCAATCTTCACAGTATATGTTGAAGAAAGTATCACTGTCTGCTTTTTTCAACATGACAAAATTCACATGAATGTTAACCAAGCTTAGCAACTAGGAAGCGCTTTACCAGACACGGTTCACAGTCTGCATCCTTCCCCACCCAGGACGGCTAAATGGATTAGACATATATATTTGACCCTAAACCTAAAACCCAGGAGATGGTCTTGAGAATGTGAACCAAGACACACAGACTATTGTCAGTTGGATGTAGACTTTAGAAATGGAAGCCTGTGCTATGGTCTGATGGGTGAAGAAATGATTTTTCTAAGCCATATCCAATATAAGCAAGCCAAAGAAACTAGTTAAGAAAACAAACCTAAGTTGACATACTAAGACTAGAGAACATAATCTGAAGGGAACCATGCAGCCTAGGAGAGAGAAAGGGATCTCATACCTAGTTTTCCAGTTCTGATCCCCATGAAGTCTGCTGAAACTGTACTTCCTGATCTTGTAGGACAATTCAGTTGACTACTGGAGACTTAAAATAAATCCCTTTGCTTAGGATAGTCTGAGTGGGCTCTGTCACAACCAAAGCTGTCTTGACTAAAAAACAGTAGTACAGACCTAACTTGAATCACGATGCTCTTTATTCCCAGTGTTCTTTGTCATGCATAACATTGTAAGTTTTCTCTTCCTTATGGAATTCATTTGTTTGACACTTTAGAGTGTCCATGTGCTCACCAGTAGGACTTTTTTTCTCTAGATTTATTGTTACTTCGTAAATATAATGGAGTTGTTATATATGGAAATCATTTGAAAATTGGGAAATAAAAAATACATAAATGTAACAATTAGAAATCATATGTCTCCTGAATAATTGTACATAATTATCAGGGTTTTCTGTAACTGAAATAAAAAAGGTAGACCCTTCTTTAGCCCAAACTATTAAAACAGGCTTTTAAATGTCTGTGAAAAAAGACTAATGTCAACAGAAGCCAATTTCCACATTTAGAGCCAATGTATAAAAAATAAAATAAAATAAAATAAAAAAGGTGCTGACAGGTCATTAAGCACCACACATCATCTTTGGGGGCATCTGGCATATCTGTGACTTTTTTTTTCACATACATGTTTGTTGAACCCTCACAACCACCCTGGTGAGGTTAAGCATTCCCCCATTTCATAGGTGATAAAATTGAGGCTGTCAAGTCTAGGGTCACAGCGACTTTATGTTATAAAACTAAGAATCAAAGGGATCATCATGTAACTTCAAATCCAGTTTTGCCTATAGGTGAGAAAAAGGAAAAGACCTTTTTTGTAAGAGTTTATTCATTCATTTTGAGACAGGGAGAGAGAGCAGGAACAAGTGTTGGGGGGGGGGCAGAGAGAGAGAGAATCTCAAACAGACTCCCCACTGAGCACAGAGTCTGACACAGGGCTCGATTTCATGACCCTGAGATCACGACCTAAGCCAAACTCAAGAGTCAGACGTTTAACTGACTGAGCCACCGAGGCACCCCAGAAAAGACACATTTTAAAGAACTGCCTTTCACATAGTATGTAAATAAGTTCCTTGGTGAACGAAAGAATTGCTTAGGTCGAGGGCAAGAATCAGAGCAATAACCAAGTCAACAAACCAGAACTTCCCTTCTTTCTTCTCAAAGATGCTGGCCATATTCTCATTCATTGTTTCGCTTAGGTTTTAAAAGCCTTAAAATACAAACATTGAGCACCTTTCCTTAAGATTGTTGGGCAAGGGGCGCCTGGGTGGCTCAGTTGGTTAAGCGTCTGCCTTCAGCTCAGGTCATGGTCCTGGAGTCCTGGGATCGAGTCTCGCATCGGGCTCCTTGTTCACCGGGGAGTCTGCTTCCCCTCTACCTCTCACCCTGCTCACGCTCTCTCTCACTCTTGAATAAATATAAAATCTTAAAATATTTTTTAAAAAGATTGTTGGGCAAGAGCACATGTAGTGACTGAACAAAATAATGTTATCTTAATAAAATATATCCCCAAGAACCATGATATTTGTTGATGATAGGTCAGTAGGAATCATGGAACTTCAAATCTGAAGAGCCAAGATTCCATTTCACAGAATGTTTCCATTTTACAGATAAAGAAACGAAGGCTTTCCCAAGTGACTAGCAGGTTAGCAATGCTTATCAGGGGCTCTTTGTATTATAATTCTTTGGCTCCATCTCTTAGTTGGCAGAGAATACATATTTCATTCATCTTTGCATGCACAGTACCCAACAACTTACTTGGTTCAACCTGAGTATGCTGTAAGCATCGGTTGAGTGAGTAAAGAACTAAAAAAAAAAAAAAAAATCCAACTCAAACTTTTCAGGTGTGAATTAGAAGTAAATGATTGGTACTTTTATGCAATCTTTACCATGGTTGATAATGTCATTGAGCCTTCCTGATTGGCCTTCAAAGCAGCCCAAGGAAACTCTTCTAAACAGGGAAGATGAACAGGAGACACTGGAGACAGCTGTAGTTTCCTTAGGCCCATAAATACCTTCATAGTCTCAGGAACTCTGAGCCATGGTAATGGAGAAGGGTCCCCTCTCATGACCTTCTCTGACCCAGAAGCTAAAAAAAGAACAGGGCCAGTGTGCTAGTATGACTCTCAAGCCCTGGTTCTCTAGAGTACTCACTTCAAGTACAAAACACACTGGTTAGGAATTCACCTGGCATGACAACATCGGGACTGTGTCTCTAGGTGAGGGTACATGGGCTACTCATGCTATTTATAGAGCCCTGACTCCTACAGAAGATTCTCCCCAGTTAAAGGTCTGAGTTCCCAACACTTAGACTGGCTGTTAGGACCTACTGTTTGGAGTTAACACTGCTTTTCTACTTTCCTTGGACCTTGGCCTCTGCTTCTTTATGGTATTGAGACTGAACGTTTAGCTTTTATTAGATCCTGAAGATTTGATGTCAAGTTAGGATTTTGTTCGGATGTCATAAGGGCTGAAAGATCATTGAAAGGAGGTGAGCCATGGAGAGCAATGGACAACCGTCTGAGGTGCCTAAGAACCTAGCATGCTGGAGCAGGCTGACCAGCCACACCATGCACTCTGCCTCCCCCAGCTAATGCACCCCTCCAGCAGAGACACAGGGGCTCTCGGGGGATACAGAAGTATTTTATCTGCAACAGGAGTCACACTAACTGCATTTCAGACAAAACTCATCAGATAAATATGAAATACAAGATTAACACCACAACGTTCTTAACACCAAATAAACACCAACGTTCTAACACTAAATAAATGTTCTTAAGAGGTTATATCTCAGAACTGGCCGGGTGGAGTCACCTACTGGCTTTCAAACCGAAAGAAAGATGCGATGATACAAAGAATGCGCCAGTGTTCCATACATTGTATCTGTGTATCTGGAACAAAATCCACTATTCTTAGGTTCTTTCAACTCTTCTGTTATCTCTCCAACCACCTCCGAATTCCCTTCAGAAGTTGCCTTTGCTTCTGAAACAATCTGTACCTACTAGCACTTTTCTGAGTTCTGTCAATGTTTTAAAAACGTTGTAATGTATTAATCATTCTACCTTGCCTACTTCCAGAAAGGACATAAGGGGAATTACTCTGTGTCAGCTATGTGTGGTAGTTAACATTAAGTAGCACAACAGGAATGCAGCCCTGCAAGTAACCAGCTCTCCTGCCCTGATGCTGTGCCTTGAAGCTGCTCCACAGCAGGACTGGGCTGAACTCCTTCGGGAAATGATGAGCTTCTGGAATCAAAGAGTGGCCTGAGTACAGATGGCATTAGCCAAAGAGAAGATCTGCTTTCCTAAGGGGAAAAAAAAAATACCCAAGTGACCAGCATAAAGAAGCCAGAGTCCCCAGTCTCCTGTCTGTATTCTCTGGTTTCTCTTTCATCTTTGCTCCATTCCCTAGGAGCTCGACCTGTCCCACCTTTGTCACCAGGGTGTCCTACTAGGACGCTTCGTCTTTCATCCTGATTCTCTCCCACCTTCTCCCTGCCCATCAAAACATGGGGTACAATGACCAGAAGCTCAACCCACGAATGAAGTGTGTGTGTGTGGGGGGGGGGGTCTGAGATGTTGAGCCAAGGGGGCAATGTTTTGAGCTCATTTACTAATACCCAGGAACTGATGAACCACAAGAATCTAAAGGCTGCCCATCACTATACCCTCTAGGTGACTGACACTAGGTCTCATGTAAGCATGTCTACATTCCTCCATGATTGCTACTGCATCAGAATGGGATCGAATAATGAAGGGTTCAAATCCAGAGGCATTTGAAAGATTCCTTTAAAAATGAAAAACTGTTACATGTCAAGTACCCATGTTCAAGCAATCAGTGTTAAATTCTCAGCTAATACTGGAGAAGCATGGATCATTGCGACAGATTGAAAAACTATTGTTTAAATTAAAGTATTCCAGCATCCCACAAAAGTGTTTGTTTTTGTGTGTGTGGTTTTGTTGTTGTTTTTACTTTGTCTCCCAATTCTGAAGAAAGCCTCAGTGGAAAGCAATCTGATATACTGATTTCCCCTGCCAGAATCTATCCCTAGCCCATTAAGACAAGTCACTTAAGGTCTTAGAGTTCCTCATCTTTCCAATGCATACAATACACATCGTAACACTAGCTTGTTATGATAAATTCATATCTACGCTCAGTATATGAGCCTGCTTTCAAAATACAAAGGATTAGTCAGTTGATTTTTACTACGTATCCTGTATTGCATTACATCAACATATCTCATGTGTATTTTAACTGGCACCATCACTGTTGTCATACAAAGAAAAGCATCCCTATCACCATGCCCCGGAGGCTAACACCTTCCACACTCACACATGGACAACCCTGAGCTCCAGCAAATGTATTTTGTACAATTACACTTGCTAATGTGATTCCGAGCATACAGTAGACAGTATAGTTTTAATTATGTGGTGATTCTTCAATATTTCAATTGGTCAAGAAGAGTATAGGTGTCCCAAAGCCACAGAAGCTGAGCTGAGCCTTGGGGATGTAGCAAAGGGGTCAAAGAAGCCAAGAAGATGAGGCTTCCGTTATAGAATCGCCACAGGTTTCAGAAATTGGAGATCTGAATAAAATTGAAATTGGGTAAAAGGGGACAAGAGTTTAAAAGAGGTGTTGAAAAGCAATACCATGGGTAATCAAAATAATATGCAACCATGAACATAAATCAATATACATCTTAGATGAGATAAATGGTTTTATGTAAGACATTCCACAGCAGTCTTCCTGTACGTTCTTCCTGCATTTTTTTCCTGAGAGAAAAAGGTACATGCAGGACTCCAGAATTTGGAGGTGGGGACAATGAACAGTTGCCCGACAAGGCAAAAAACAAAAACAAAAAACCACTTTTTTTTTTTAATGATTCCTTAATTCTGTTAAAGGAATATTCCTGAGCACCTGGTGTGTGCTGAGCATCCAATAACTCAAACATAAGTACTCGCAGACATTTGTATCAACAAATATAGAAGTTTCTTGGAAGCATCATGTTCTAAGTTTCAATTTGAAGCAATTACGGGATGTGAGTTGGCAGATCAGGAAAAAAAATGAGTGAGCAAAAAAGGATCCAAATTTAGAAAGACAATAGGAGAGCGCCAACCCTTAAGAAACCACAGCCTGGTAGGAGCTAAAGCCTACTTCCCAATGCAGCACTTAAACATCCTTAACGCACAGTCCTGGGGCCCCCTTCACGCAGGCAATGCTCACGTTTGTCCCATCCCACACAGGAACAGCGCACTCACATTGGCTAACAAGAGCCATAATTGCAGTCTGAATTTGTGGAAAATGAAATTGCAGAATTTTTTTATGTTATGTAGTTTAATTGCTTTTGAGAACATACAGTAACTCAGGCTAACAAAAGGTTTTCAATTTGGTGTGGGACTACTTTCATGAGAGTAAAACTTCATCATCATTGTATTAATTCATACATAAGTGTCATTGCCAAAATGGAGTATCTTATGCTAATCAGTTGCACTAAAAAGATATTTATTGAATGCCAACCACTTACCAGGTATTATACTAATGATCACAAAATGCCTGAAAGGTTAGAGTTTATTATTGCCTATTTTTTCTAATGCTAAGGAAATCCTTTGTATGGTATAGTAGAGCACTGAATACATCTCTCATTTCTCCATCTGAGAGAAGTAGCAACAAAGGTGACAGGTATCTCAAAGGCTACTGCTAAGACATATACTAAAGGTTGCATAGAGACAAGGATGTGATGGGGGAGGTGTAAAAGGAAAGAACATGATCCCAACAGCTGATCCATCCAAACAGGCTGAAGGAGGATACCACCGGGAGCCTGTGCATTCAGAGCACTGCACACTGCTGAAGGACGACATTCATGTGGAGTCTTGGCAAATGGTACGGTCTGCAGGGATTTGGTACGTAGCCTTTGAGTCCTTAGTATCCGTCCTGAATGAGTCCTGTTGGAGTCAGGATAATATGCAAAAGGTACCAGATGATAGGAGAAAGAAACAAGCATTTGAAGGAAGCAAAGCCTACAAACATCAGTGAGGAACCAGAGTCTTTCCTTGTAGGGTCCCTACAGCCTCAGGTGTGGCAGGAGCTAACAGAGGTGGAAATCTTGCCTAGATCAAGTCTCCACTTTTCTTAAAGCCGGACAAGTCCTTATCTTTAAATGGCTAGGAGACCTTGGGCAATTTAGTTCAACTCCTGGGATGTTCATTTTTCATCTACAAAATTAAAATTAGAATTCAGAGAGTATGTACAGTTTTAAGTGATTTAATTTTACGTAACATTAATTGTTTGGAAGATTTTGAAACTAATCCTAAACCAGCGTTCATTATAATCCAGTCAAAACATTTCTGGATTAGGTAAAATTCCAGATGAACTTGCAAAATTTTGTTATACAACAGAAACTCAAAAAGGTTACAGTATGAGCTCTCCAAATGTTTGTCTAAGATACTGAAGCTTTTTACTAATACTCAGGTAGCAAACTAGCCGTATGTTTATTTTGCCTCATAGTGAATACCCTTCACGTTGATTTAGGTTATACTGTAGGTTTATAACAAATATGGCTAACTAATGTTTGATTTACCAATATTGTTACTACACAATGCTACAATTCTCTACTAAATTGTACACAATGGGGGTGGGGGATGGAAAAACCTCACAAGAGGAACCCCAGAAGCTCAGTACATACTAAGCATCCTTTATATTTACTATTTAAATTATATGTTTAAAATAGCGAAAATCATGGTAAACACACTAAACATTTACATGGGTTACTGTGTAGTGTTTAAGATAAACTGACATGGTGTGGTCAGGAAATAGAAAATTCTGACTAATTGAATAGAGCTGTCAAATAACATATCCGGATAACTGACAATCTCTTCACCTTGACAACTATACTATGCATATTCCAATCTTGGAGGATTAAAAAAAAAGATACAAATTTTTATTTTAAGCTGAAAATAGTATTTTATTAATGTAAGTTCACATAAAAATTTAATTATAAAGTCAATCAACTGAGGATACATTCTGTTCTGATAGGTCAAAAAATGTGAAATCATGGCAAAGTTATAGTGTTAGTTCTGCTTCAATGTATTCATAGGTTTCATTTTCATTGGACAATTTCATGAATTTGTTTTATACCACCAAACATTCATGTAGAATTTTATAAAATTGTTTTAAAAAGACCAGTGAGTGCCACAAGCTCCTAATTAATAACAAATTTAGAAGAATTTAAGATGTGTGCTCAAAGTTGAAGTTCTACCTGGGGGGAAAAAATTAAGTTCTGCTGGTTTTTAAGTGTGGCAACTTTTATAGAACTCATTCTAGTAAGTCTTCTTCATTTTTAAATCATTAAAATGGATATGTCAATAAAGCTGAATCAATATTTGGAGAAGTCCTAAAGAACTTCTGAAAAATCAAGTGGAATAATTTAACCCCTCTATAGTAAATCTTGTTCTTTTCAATTCTATTCCCGTGACTCCATGTGGTCATACCATTTCCACAGGGCAGAGAAAGGGAGTGATTTACTACTATGGAACAAATATTTCTACAAAAGAAATCGTAGCAATGACATGAAGCAGGGATCACAAACTGAGCTGCACCTGGAGTCCCAGCAGGGAACATAAACAGGTCAAGGGGACTGGACAAGGTCGGCTGTGGACCAGAGAGTTCACGACCTACTCACAGGGAGCCAGTCACAGCTCAGGCGAACACATGGCTGCTGAGCAACGGAACAGTGAGCTCCAGATGCTGCTACAGTGACTCCCAAGGGCACTCAACACCCTTGGATAATCCCCTCTCTTGGAGCATGGACCAGACCTAGTAACTTATTTACAATGGAAAAACAACAACAACAACAACACAGCCAAAGTGTCAGAATAGCATTTCCAAGATTAGTTTACAGAAGATTCTGACTTGGGTCTTGCTAGATTCTTATTGGCTCTCACCTTTGTTCTGATAAAATAAAATGCCATACTATGAGCTGCCTTCTGGAGAGGCCCATGTGAACAGGAACCAAGTGGGGTGGCCTTTAACCAACCTCCCCTAAGGAAGTGAATTCTTGACAGTGAGTCTGGATGATCCCCTCCCACTCAATTACTAAAATGACAGTAATCCCAGAGGGACACCTAAAGTGCAGCTTTGTGAGAGATGCTGAACCAGAGGACCTCGTTAGGCTGCACCTGGATTCCTGACCCATAGAAATTGGGATCACAAATATTGTTTTAAGCAGTTGATAGTTAATTAAGACTATCAAATTCTCATTTTTCTAAAGCAGCTGGAAATCCAGATTCATGCATGAAATCTCTCAGCTTTTTAAAGCTGAAAACCAATTCTATGAGTAGATAAATATGTGGCCACATCTTAAGGATAAAAGGGGTTAGAAATTTCTACTTTCTCACTGATACACTAACAGAGAAAATGCCAGAGACTATCAAAAGCGAACACACATCAAAAAAATATGCAGAATGAAAAAGAAGTCCTCTACAGTAAAATATACTAAAAAATATTTCTTCTTGTTGTAAAGTTGAACCTGATAACAGGGCTGGTATACTGAAAGATGTTTCTGTTGCAAATAGGTATGAAAATCAGTAATAAAGTTAGAGGAAAAAAAATCGTAAGTGAGCAATTCAGCAGGAAGAGACCTTGAATCAATCAAAGCTTTAATATTAAGTCTGCTTAACATTTTGCTCATGTGTTTCTACCAAATGGTAATGAGGAAGCAGCCAAATAAACCCAAGGGATTATTTTCTTTTTTTTAAACTTGAAAACCTATACTACAGTTGATATTCATGACTTGCTAACTGCTAGGAAAAAGAGGCTGATTTCTAATACAGAAATGTACTCAGGGATACAAGTCATACTAAAATATTTTAAGACAAAAATGTTTCTATGAATTTGTGCTGGAGAATTACCATTACCTCATCTGCTCTATTTCAGATGATGGCTAATTTTGTCTTACTCAACATTTCATCTATCACTTCAATGAGAATGAATCCCGAATACACATTTCTACCCCTGTCCACATCCCTAAGCTACAAACCTTTATCTCCAATTGTTTCTCTTAGCTTTCCTTCTTATTTCACCATCCTTTCTCTGCAAGTCTCCTCCCCCTGCACTACTTGACCATAGTTTCATTCTGTTATCAAATCTGATTTAAAAAAAAAATAACATGAAAGAGTATCTAACCGAAGTATCTTAGCTCTCCCCAAGAATGATACTGGTTCAAGCCCTCACCAACTAGCATGCTAATTGTGATGTTATTTTCCTCTGTTCATCTTTTTCTTTCCGATTCACCCATTATGCACTTATACTACACACCTATACCGATATAGAGCTCTTTGAATAAAATCTCATTGGATAAAATATCAGTCATTGATGATGAGGCAAAATTTTGCCCCGCATTACAAAATGCAATTACCACTGAATTTGTAACTGCCATAATGGAATGAAATAAGCAAGGAGGTATTAGGGAGGAGATAGCGGATAACCTGAAGTTACAGATAAAAGCAACTGCAATCAATTTAATGACCTGAAAGTATTAATAATTTTGCAGACACGAGACATGAACTTGGCTCACTGAGGACCTAAAGTCAGCTCTCCTCCTCAGCAAGATTTGCTATCTCACATAGATTAGTTATTGTAGACTACAGTAAACCTAGATTCTCTCCTGACACCCTAGGGAGAAGTCTGGCAAATCAAATACTTTTAGATTACATTTTATTTCAATTTATCAGACGACTTATACAAAGTGATTATTAAGAAAATAATACTTCATTAAGTGAGTAGCCATTCTTAAACTAGTAGTTAAATTCTCATATATGGAGCACTTAAAATAGAACATACCTTTATAATCTTCCCAGTATGACTCACACCACTTAATAACTTGATAAAGTTGCATATGAAAATATCTCCTCATAGCTGATATGAAACAATTCTGAAGACAATTGCCAAAATTAAATTCACCATTTTTTTTCCATTTAACGTAGGAGAAAGAAATACTATGTTAGTGTGATATTATGCCTGCAGGACCAATAAACTGGGTTATTTAAAAGAATAAGCAAATAATCTTTTTTTAATGAGTTTTTCTCTTACAAATTTTAGCATATATATTTTCCAAGTCTTCAACTTAATTTTATAAGCATGAGAAATATATCAAGCAGAAGCTATTAGAATCTATCATTTAGAAACAAGTTTTGGGCTTCAATACTAAGTATCTTTCACCCTGCTGCAAGTAGGAAAATACAGTACTCTCTGACTTTAGATTCTGTACATAAACACAGCAGACAGGTTTACTAAAGTCAGGAAACTCATCATGGGGTCAGTGAGAATTAGTCCAGGAGAAAATATTCAAGATGGTTGTACTTCTAACCTACCAATCAATTTATAAAAGCAAAAAAAAAAAAAAAATTTTTTTAACTATTCGCTCAGTACCACACTCTAAGAATACTACCATGTATTTTCTAAAAATCTGGCTTTGAAAAATACCAAGAAAAGAATCAAACGCACTTCTCAGGTAAGATTTCTGAATCCAGGTAATGGCTATGAGTCTGATACAGAAGACTGTGCTGTATTCTGCCAATCAATTCTAGGCAAAGTATTTTCAAATGTTTTGAAGGTGTGTACTTCCGGTTACAGAATGATCAAAAGTAGACAGAACTACAAATAATCCATCCCTTGAAAGATGGAAAGGACATTGAATGAGAGCCACATCTATAGCCATTTTTCTGAGAGCACTGTCTGTTCTTTCCAGAGGCAAGGGCTAGAGAAAAAAAACAAGGAAACTGGTAATCTTAACAGACTGAAAAATCAGATGAGCAGAAAAACTACAAATCAAAGGAGAAACTCCTTGAAGGAAGGGAGCCACAAAGTAGGGAGTCCCAAAATCTGCAAAAAAAATTTTCATAAAATGTTTTGATACCTCCTAACTGCACATGTTCAAGTCAAGGCTCCACAAAACCCAGGGGAAAATTATCCAGAAAGCTGAAAGAGCAGACTAGAGACTTCAGCAGCTGCCCCTCACATTAATTCAGGAGCATGTATACACCTTGATCATTCCAGTGAAGCTTTCTGTTTGAGTTAAAAAAATTATATTTATATATGTGTGTGTGTATGTATATATATGTATATATATGTGTGTGTGTATATATATTTATGAATACATATAAAACATTCCAACGATGAATGTTCCTTAGCTTAATGGCAAACCTGATATAGAACCACTCCAACAAAACCTAAAACCAAGCCTCCGGAAGATCAAGGTGATCTGCCGGTAATTTAAGTGCCTGATAAACAACATTCAACACTCTTAGGAGAGACATGATAGAATCCGAACTGTCCTCAGTGTGTCCTACAGAATTCCCAGTGTATTCACAGACAAACATGAAAATATGAGTCATGGTCATAGAAGAAAAATTGACAGAAACAGGTCCACTGTCAAGGCAAATTTTAGAATTAGCACAAAAGAATTAAAACAAAGAACTTATGATCAATGTGAAACTACGAGATAAATTTAAGAATAAAGAGGAATTAAAAAAAATAATGACGAATTTCAACACAGATATGAAAACTGTAGAAGTAACCAATGGAAATTCTAAAGAAAAAGCAATACCTGAAATATAATATTTGATTGTGAAAGTCTTTAGCAAAACTCAACAGCTACATCTAATAAAACCCATTATCAAAGGGAATGGTGGAGCACCTGGTTAGCTCAGTCAGTTAAGCATTCAACTCTTGATTTCAGCTCAGGTCATGATCTCAGGGTCACGCTATTGAGCCCCACATCGGCCTCTGTGCTAAGCATGGAGCCCGCTTAAGATTCTCTGTCCCTCTCCCTCTGCCCTTCCTTCCTCCCTAAAGGAATAGACGGGTACTTCCTCACATACAACGCCCCTATACCTCAGTGTCCATCATCTCACTTGATGGATAGAGAGTATAAACACTGCTATTAAGGTCAAAAACAAGGTAAAGACGCTGATACCCACCATCTCCCAATACTATTTAACATTGTATTGAAGGTATTAACACAATCAGACTTGATAAATAAAGCCATCTGTATTTGCAGGTAACATGATACTAGATCAAGAAACACCTAGAGAATCAATGATAAAACTCCAAGAATTAGACAAGCAGATACACAGCTTGCAAAAAAAAGAAAAAAAATCAGTATTCTTATACAGTAAGAAGCTAGAAAGTAAAAATGGAAGAAAACTCGATTAATGATAGCAACAAGAGAAATACTCAAATGAACACAGCCAATTAACTTCAAAACCTTTATGAATCATAAGAACACCCTCAAATTATATAAACAGAGGCTTGTGTAAATGGACAACATTCCTTTTTATTGCTTTTAAAGTTTTATTATCAAGATGCATGTTCCCTCAAATGTGTAAATTTAATGTGATTGCCCTAAGAATCTCTTCTTGGAGCTAGAGAGATTGATACAACCCAAATGGAAAAAATAGGTATACATAGATAATTGGGGGAACAGTGAAAAGGAACTCAAAGAAAACAGGGAAAATCTAGCTCTACCTGATTTTTTAAACATACTGCCAAGCCTCCAAAATTAAAGCAGTATGGCTGCTGGTGCATGAGTATACCAAAAAACCAATGAAGTAGACTAGAAAGCCCTGAAATAGATGCAACAACTTCTGGAAATTTAGCATATTATACAAGTGGCATCTCAAATCTGAGGCAACATACTCAAATAGTGCTGGGACAATTGTACAGCCATTTGGAAAAGGTAACGCAGGTGATCCAGTGGCTCCATTCCCCATATCACGTACTAAAACTCCAAATGCATGAGATCTACATTTTTTTTTAATCTGTCAATACTTCAAGGGGAAAAAAACGAGGTCCTCTATAACCCAAACGTAGGAGAACACTCTCCACCAAGGGCTTAAAATCCATGTTCAATAAAACTGTGGATTTTGAACCTTGACAATATACAAATAATTATGTGGGGGGGGGGAACCATATTAAGAGAATGAAGAGACTGCCTAATACTAGAAGAAAAGGCTTACCAAATCACATTTCTGATAAAGAGTATATATACAGAATGCACAAAGAGCTCTCGAATTTTAAGCAAATCAGGCAATTTTTGAAAATGGGTACACAGCAGATACTACACCTCAATTACAATGGGGGAAAAAAAGGCAATATCAAGCGCTGGTAAAGGTGTGTAACAACTAGAATTCTGATGTTGGGAATGCAAAATAGTATGACCTCTTTGGAAAACATTTTCTTATATGGACACCTACCTTATAACATAGCAATAGGACCCCTAGGTTTTATACAAGAAAAAAGCAAATTTATAGCCACACAAATATCTGTACATGAGATTTATAGTTGCTATATTCAAAGTCACTAAAAACTATGAACACACGTGTCCTTCAGCCAATAAACAGATACATTGTGGCATAGACACATAATGGTACACTACTCAGCAATATAAAGTAATCAACTATTGATTCACATAGTAACATAGATGACGCTTCAAAAATTTTTAAATGAAAGAAGCTAGATCCAAATGAGTATTTTGTGAATTCATTCGTAGGATACTCTGGAAAAAGCAAAAGCTTCGAGGGTTAGACAGCACATCAGTGGTTGCCAGAGGTTTGAGTGTTGGGTAGAAGGGGTGACTATAAAGGGGCAAAAAGAGGGATTGAGGAGTGGGGAGTAATGGAATTGTTCTTCATTAAGTGGTGATGTGAATACATGGCCCTACTACGCATCTGATAGACTCCTAGAACTGAACACCAGAGAAATTTTTCTGCACATAAATTAAAACAGGTCACAGGGAAAGATGCAAGTCAGACTGTGACAAACAATCTAAGTATATCCAAATAAAATTTTATAGCCACACGGAAGAGATCAGGAAACAAAACTGACCTAAGTAACTTTGAAAACGGTATGTTGACTAAATACTGTAACATTAAAGACAAAAACAAATCTGTACTCAAATTAATAAATGTGTTTCCCTTAGGAGGGGTATGGTTTAGCACTTCTGATACTTTATGTATGGTAAGGCTCAAAAATATATATATAAATACACCATAGGTAATGAGAACCATGTTCATCATGGTCAGGGGAAGAAGTGACAGAGAAAGGAAGGCCCAAAGCTAGAATAAATACAGGATGTGGGATAGTAAATAGAGATACCAGTTTCAATACAGACTCAAGGTTTTGTGATCTAAATATGTGTGTGATTTTACAGGTTAATATACACACATA
>NC_048234.1:26407284-26416623 GCF_002007445.2 Ailuropoda melanoleuca
AAATTTCTTACAAAGCTAAAGATAGGCTTATACAATCCAGCAATGCAATCCCAGGTATTTTTAACCAAAGGAGTTGAATTCTATGTCCATATAAAAACCTACACATTAACATTCATAGCAATATTCAATTACTATGAATTGGAAACAAGTTCTCTTTTAATAGGTAAATTTTTAAAATTCACGTGATGAAATATTTAGTGATAAGTGAGCCATCAAGCTATGAAAACACATGAAGTTTTTAAATGCGTATTTCTAAGTCCCTAAAAAAAAAAATAAGATAAGTAGCTATGGCATTCTACCTTTTGCATAAGAAAAAAAAGCAAAAGAAGATCTATCGATTTTTGCNTTGAATTCTATGTCCATATAAAAACCTACACATTAACATTCATAGCAATATTCAATTACTATGAATTGGAAACAAGTTCTCTTTTAATAGGTAAATTTTTAAAATTCACGTAATGAAATATTTAGTGATAAATGAGCCATCAAGCTATGAAAACACATGAAGTTTTTAAATGCGTATTTCTAAGTCCCTAAAAAAAAAAAAATAAGATAAGTAGCTATGGCATTCTACCTTTTGCATAAGAAAAAAAAGCAAAAGAAGATCTATCGATTTTTGCAAAACAAGAATAAACCAGAGAATAACATATTTCCTACAGAGGCTCAGAGTTAGGGTTAGTGCAAGAGAAGGTATAGGGTATCATTTTTGTGTATGATTTTGACTTCTGTAAGCATATGTCCTATAGATATAGAATATAAAATTAAATCAAGAATAAGGAAAATCTCAGAACTGAACGCAAAGGAATGTATCACATTTTATTTAAAAAGTACTACTGAAGAGGAAAGAAATAGTCCAAGTAGCTTTTTAACACAGTATTTTCACTATATATACCTTCAATATAGGTGTGGGGAAAGGATTCAAACAAATTTTGAACTTTTTTTGGTAGGTTCTTTTTCACAAGGGCATTGGGCAGCAATTCTGGATTTTACGCACATTATATTTAACAATAAATAAATTTGTGGATATTATTGGGAGCTAGGACATTCACATGGAAGAAAGATTCAAATATGGAAAGAAAAAAAAGCACAGATGGAAAAGACCAGAAAACTGGATGAACAGAGCCTCTATAACAAAGGACAGAAAGGACAACATTCTGACAGAGGAGAGGTATAGACATCCTCTCAGAAGACAAACAAAAAACTCATGTGCAATGATTCACAATTGGGATGGATCTTACTCAAAAATACTGAACTTTACACTAAGGAGTGAGGATTTGTATGTCACATTAGGCACCCCAACCCTTAGATCCAGCGTGAAAGAGACAAACTCTAAATGCTGGGCTTTGAAAACCAATGGAGATTATGTCCAGGAAAACCACAGATCTGTAGGGAAAGGAAGACATTCTCTTAAAGGATTTATGCACAGACACACTCCCCAAGAACTCAGCACAAAAATGCCAATTTGAAAAGGGCCTGGACCATATTGCAGATGGGCACACAGAGGACACCCTTGAGCACAGATCTAGTGGTCAGAAGGGACTACACTTCTGGTCTTCACATAGCATGTTGTACACAAGGCCACTCCTTCAAGGAGCTGATGTGCCTAACACAGAGAAACACAGAGTCCAGCAGAATGAGGAGACAGATGAATACCATCCAAATGAAGAAGACATCAGAAAAAGACATTAATGAAATGAAGATCAGCCATCTCCCTGATAAAGAGTTCAAAGTAATCATCAGGTGGTTCTAGTTTAAATTGGTGTCTTAGGGAGACTCTCAATTCACCTCGTCCATGGAACACACCAAATTAATAAAACAATTCCTCCTAAAGAAATGAGAAATGACTAAACGAAAGACAGAACAGCAAGAGACACCAAAACACAGTAAAATGGGGAACCCCCATTCCCAACACTGCAGATGGGAGTGGGAAGGGTAGTACTAAGGGACTGAAAATCAATCCCTCTGCCCTTGAGAAAAGGAAAAGGAAAAGGAAAGGAAAAGAAAGAAAAACCACTAGAGCTTAAGAAAGAAAGTAGCATATAAAAGAGTCAACACTAGAATTCTGCCAAATGGTACAGGAGCTGCAGGAAAGCTCTTCAGGTCAGAGGGACTGGAGAACACGACAGTCTATATGCACACCCCATCGTAAAAGCCTAGACTGGAGCAGGACCCACACACCATAGTAGGTGAGTCTGGTCATCTCAGCAAGCTGGCTATTTCAGAAGTTCAAGGTCCCCAGGCCCACTCCAGCCCTAGTCACGCCAGAGCATAAAAAGGAGGCCAGGATTTAAAAGGACCAAGGGCTATGGGAATGCTCTCCCCATCCAACTTAAAAGCCCAGACCAGAGCTGAGTCTGGATGCCAGAAGGGGCAAGGTTGGATGCCATTATTGGAGGGTCCCAACACCATAATGAATGGGTCTTGACTCCCTAACTGGTAGGTCTGGTCCTTACAGGGAACTTACAACCTCAGCATCTCAGGGTCCTCAAGCCCACACTAGCTGCCCTGTGATGCTGGGGCACAGAAAACAAGCCATGGTTTTGTGAGGGTTTGTTTTTCTTATTTTTGTTTTTAATTTTTACTTTTATTGTTTTTACTTTTAAAATTTTTCTCTTGCTTTTTTCCCCCCCATTTCTTATACTTTCTTCATTCTTCATTCTTCCACTAAAAAGCCACAGCTTAAAGGAAAAACCAGCACAGAAAGCCATAGCTCCAGCCAGCCAGCAGGTCACCAAGCACACACAGTGAACATAGGGGATACCATTCACAAGACTACTATTTCAAGCTTAGGTAAGTAGCCCTTTGCCTAATCCATAAACACACAAAGTCAAGCAAAATGGGAAGACCCCCCAAAAAAAAATGCTCCAAAAGATTAAGGAAAAAAAACTTCAGAAACAGAACCACATGAAACAGACATAATATGCCTAATAAAGAATTTAAAGTAACTATCATGAAGATCATCACTAGGCTCAAAAAAAGAACTCAGACCTTCAGTAAATAGATAATACTAAAATATTGAAAAAAACCAACCAGAGTTCAATATAACTTAAAAAACACTAGAGGGAATCAACAGATTACCAGATGCAGAAGAATTTATCAGCAATCTGGAAGACAGGGTAATGTGAAGCAAGCTGAACAGCAAAAAGAGTAAAGAATTTTTTAAGATCAGGATAAATTAAGAGACATCTTGGAAAACATCAAGCACACGTTCCTACTATAGGTATTCCAGAAAAAAGTGTAGAAAACTTCATTGAGAAATAACAAAACTTCTCTAACCTTGGGAAGGGAATAGATATCCAAGTCCAAGAAGCAGAGTTCCGAACAAGATGAATCCAAGGAGGTCCACACCATAGCACAAAATAATTAAAATGTCAAAGGTTAAAGAAAAATATAGAATCTTAAAAAAGCAGTAAGAGAGAAACATAAAAAGTTACTTATGAGGGAAAACCCACAAGGCTATCAGCTGATTTCTCAGCACAAACTTTTCAAGCCAGAAGAGAAGGGCAGGATATATTCAAAGTGCTGAAAGAAAAACAACAACAACAAAAAAACAAAAACCAAAACCCTACAACCAAGAATATTCTTATCTCTCCTTCAAATCTCAATGATAAAGCATTTTCCAGACAAAGAGAAGATAAAAAGGAGTTTATCACCACTAAACTAGCCTTACAACAAATGTTAAGAGGACTTAAGTGAAAAAGAAACGGCCATAGTTAGACATAAGAAAGCCATGAACAAAAATATGTAACATATGACAACATAAACATAAAATGTGGAGAAGGGAGTCAAGAGGAAAGAAGGGGAATAAGAAATATTTCTTCTTTTTCTTTTTAGAACATATTTGAACTTAAATAACCAAATTGATATGGATTGTTATTTACTTAAGATGTTATAGATGAACCTAATGGTAACTATACACCCAAAATCTATGGTAGATACACAAAAGAAAATAAAATAAAAGAGAAAGCCAAATAAACCCAATGGATTCTCATCACAAAGAAAGCAAAAAAGAAAAAAACTACAAAAACCACCAGAAAATGAATTCTTAAAAAGCAACTATATACCTATCAATAATTACTTTAAGTGTAAATGGCCTAAATGCTCAAAGGCAGAGTGGCAGAACAGATTAAAAAAACAAAAACAAAAACAAAACTTATCTATATGCTGCCTACAAGAGACTCACCTTAGATCTAAAGATGCATTCAAACTGAAAGTGAAGGGATGGAAAAGCATTTCACCATGCAAATGAAAGTGGAGGAAGAAAAAAAAAAAAAAAAGCTAGAGTAGCAATACCTAGACAAGATAGACTTTAAAACAAAGACTGTAATAAGAGACAATGAAGGGCACAACATAATGCTAAAATGATTACTCCAACCAGAGGATATCACATTGTAAATATCTACACACCCAACACTGGATCTCCCAAATACATAAAGCAAATATTAATGAACATAAAGAGAGAAATTAGATGTTAATACAATAGGGGCTTTCACCCTCCACTCAGATCAATGGATAGATCATCCAGACAGAGTTATCAGTAAGGCAACAATCTCTGAAGGACACAATGGACCAGATGGACATAACATTCAGAACATTCAATCCAAAAACAGAATACACATTCTTTAAGGGCACATGGAACATTCTTCAGAAGAGATCACATATTAAATTTATTGAGGCTTATTTTATGGCTTAAGATGACTGAAATAATGCCATGCATCTTTTCTGACTATAACACTATGAAACTACAAACCACAAGAAAAAAACCTGGGGGAAAAAAGCACCAACACGTAGAGACCAAACAGCATGATACTAAACAACCACAGGGTCAATGAACCAATCAAAGAAATAAAAATNCAATTAAAAGGCAGAGTGGCAGAACAGATTAAAAAAACAAAAACAAAACTTATCTATATGCTGCCTACAAGAGACTCACCTTAGATCTAAAGATGCATTCAAACTGAAAGTGAAGGGATGGAAAAGCATTCACCATGCAAATGAAAGTGGAGGAAGAAAAAAAAAAAAAAAGCTAGAGTAGCAATACCTAGACAAGATAGACTTTAAAACAAAGACTGTAATGAGAGACAATGAAGGGCACAACATAATGCTAAAATGATTACTCCAACCAGAGGATATCACATTGTAAATATCTACACACCCAACACTGGATCTCCCAAATACATAAAGCAAATATTAATGAACATAAAGAGAGAAATTAGATGTTAATACAATAGGGGCTTTCACCCTCCACTCAGATCAATGGATAGATCATCCAGACAGAGTTATCAGTAAGGCAACAATCTCTGAAGGACACAATGGACCAGATGGACATAACATTCAGAACATTCAATCCAAAAACAGAATACACATTCTTTAAGGGCACATGGAACATTCTTCAGTAGAGATCACATATTAAATTTATTGAGGCTTATTTTATGGCTTAAGATGACTGAAATAATGCCATGCATCTTTTCTGACTATAACACTATGAAACTACAAACCACAAGAAAAAAACCTGGGGGAAAAAAGCACCAACACGTAGAGACCAAACAGCATGATACTAAACAACCACAGGGTCAATGAACCAATCAAAGAAATAAAAATACATGGAGACAAATGAAAATGGAAGTAACAGTCCAAATTCTCTGGGACACTGAGAAAGCAGTTTTAAAAGGAAAAGATAGAGCAATGCAGGCCTACCTTAACAAAAACCTCAAACTAACCTTACACCTAAAGGAACTAGAAAAAAAGAACAAAACCCAAGGTGAGTCAAAGAAAGGAAATAAAGATCAGAGCAGAAATAAATTATGTAGAGACAACAACAAAAATAATGAAACCAAGAGCTGGTTCTTTGAAAGGACCAAAATAAACAACATCAGAAATGAGAGGGCAAGTAACAACTAACACTACAGAAATACACTTCTAATACTATAAAAAATAAGCAAACAAACCCAACAACTGAGAAGAAATGGATAAATTCCTGGCAACCTACAATCTTCTAAAACTGAACCAGGAAGAAATAGAAAATCACAATAGACCAGTTGCAAATAACTACATTTTATTGATAATCAAAACCCTCCCAAAAAATAAAAGTCCAGGACCAGATGGATTCACAGGTGAATTCTACCAGACATTTAAAGAACACTTGATATCTATTCTCCTCGAACTAGTCAAAAAAAGAGAAGGAAAGCTTCCAAATNGATGACTGAAATAATGCCATGCATCTTTTCTGACTATAACACTATGAAACTACAAACCACAAGAAAAAAACCTGGGGGAAAAAAGCACCAACACGTAGAGACCAAACAGCATGATACTAAACAACCACAGGGTCAATGAACCAATCAAAGAAATAAAAATACATGGAGACAAATGAAAATGGAAGTAACAGTCCAAATTCTCTGGGACACTGAGAAAGCAGTTTTAAAAGGAAAAGATAGAGCAATGCAGGCCTACCTTAACAAAAACCTCAAACTAACCTTACACCTAAAGGAACTAGAAAAAAAGAACAAAACCCAAGGTGAGTCAAAGAAAGGAAATAAAGATCAGAGCAGAAATAAATTATGTAGAGACAACAACAAAAATAATGAAACCAAGAGCTGGTTCTTTGAAAGGACCAAAATAAACAACATCAGAAATGAGAGGGCAAGTAACAACTAACACTACAGAAATACACTTCTAATACTATAAAAAATAAGCAAACAAACCCAACAACTGAGAAGAAATGGATAAATTCCTGGCAACCTACAATCTTATAAAACTGAACCAGGAAGAAATAGAAAATCACAATAGACAAGTTGCAAATAACTACATTTTATTGATAATCAAAACCCTCCCAAAAAATAAAAGTCCAGGACCAGATGGATTCACAGGTGAATTCTACCAGACATTTAAAGAACACTTGATATCTATTCTCCTCGAACTAGTCAAAAAAAGAGAAGGAAAGCTTCCAAATGCTTTCTATGAGACCAGCATTACCGTGACACCAAAACCAGACAAAGACACCACTAAAAGAGAACTATAGACTAACATCTTTGACATATATAGATGCAAAAATCCTCACAATATTAGCAAACCAAATCCAAAAATACATTAAAAAGATCATTCGCCATGATCAGGTGGGATTTATTCCTGGGATACAAGGGTGGTTGGATACTCACAAATACATCCATTCCTAATAAAAACTCTCAATAAAATAGGGATAGGGGAAACATACCTCAACACAATAAAGGCCATATATGAAAAATCCACAGCTAACATCATCCTCAGTGGTGAAAAACAGAGCTATCCCTGTAAGATCAGAAACAAGACAAGAATGTCCACTCTTGCCACTTTTATTCAACATAGTACTTGAAGTCCTAGCCACAGGGGCGCCTGGGTGGCACAGCGGTTGGGCGTCTGCCTTCGGCTCAGGGCGTGATCCCGGCGTTGTGGGATCGAGCCCCACATCAGGCTCTTCCTCTGTGAGCCTGCTTCTTCCTCTCCCACTCCCCCTGCTTGTGTTCCCTCTCTCGCTGGCTGTCTCTATCTCTGTCAAATAAATAAATTTTAAAAAATCTTAAAAAAAAAAATTTGAAGTCCTAGCCACAGCAATCAAACAAGGAAAAGAAATTAGAGGCATCTATATTGGTAAAGAAGTTCAATTGTCACTATTTGCTGATGACACAATGCTATACATAGAAAACCCTAAAGACTCCACCGAAAAGCTAGAATAAACAAATTCAGCCAAGTGGCAAGATATATAGTTAGCACTCAGAGATCGGCACCATTTCTGTACATTAACAAAGTTTCAAAGAGATATTTTTAGGGACACTTTACAATTTCACCATAAAGAAAATATTTAGAAATGAACTTGACCAAGGAGGTGAAAGACCTGAACTTTGGAAACCATAAAACACTGATGAAAGAAACTCAAGGTGACACAAATGGAAAGACAAACTGTGTTCACAGATTGGGAGAATTAATATTGTTAAAATATCTATATTACACAAAGCCATCTACAGATCCAATGCAATCCCTATTAAAATATCAACACCATTTTTCACAAAACTAGAATACTAATATTTGTATGGAACCACAGAACACCTGGAAGAGCCAAAGCAATCCTGAGGAAAAAGAATGAAGCTGGAGGTATCAAAATTCTAGATTTTGGGGCATTCAGTGACTCAGTCGGTTAAGCGTCTGCCTTCAGCTCGGGTCATGATCCCAGGGTCCTGGGATCAAGTCTTGCATTGGGGTCCCTGCTCAGTGGGGAGTCTGCTTCTCCCTCTGCCTGTCTCTCTCCACACTCATGCTTTCTTTGTCAAATAAAATGTTTAAAAAAAATTCTAGATTTCAAGATATACTAAAAGCTGTAGTAGTCAAAACAGTATGGTATTGGCACAAAAACAGATACATCAATCAATGAACAGAATAGAGACTCTATAAAATAAACCCACATTTATATGGCCAATTAATCTAGAGCAAAGGAGTCAAGAATATGCAATGGGAAAAAGGCAGTCTCTTCAACAAATGGTGCCGGGAAAACTGGAAAGCTACCTATACTCGGACTACTTTTTTAACACCATACACAAAAATAAACTCAAAATGAATGACAGACCTAAATGTGAGGCCTGAAATCAAAAATCTTAGAATAGAACACAGTAATTTCTGACCTCAACCACAGTATCACCTTTCTAGATATGTCTCTTAAGGGAAAACAAAGGCAAAAATAAACTATTGTTACTACATCAAAATAAAGCTTTTGCACAGTAAAGGAAACCATCAAAACAAAAAGCCTACTGAATGGGAGAAGATATTTGCAAATGATATATTAGTACCAAATTATATAAATTAGTAGCCAAAAACCCCCTCAATCTGATTAAAAATGGGCAAAGGATCTGAATAGATATTTTTCCAGTAACATACAGATGGCCAACAGACACAAAAAGATGATCAACATCACTAATCATCAGGGAAATGAAAATCGAAACCACAGTATCATGTCACAACAGAATGGCTAAAATCAAGACAAGACACAAGTGTTGGTAAGGATNCAAGACAAGACACAAGTGTTGGTAAGGATGTAGAGAAAAAGGAACCCTCATGCACTGCTGGTTGGAATGTCAATTGGTCCAGCCACTGTGGAAACAGTATCAACATTCCTCAAAAAGTTAAAAGGACTTACACGAGAGGAAACCCCATAGAATTGCCATATGATGCAATAATTCCACTACTAGGTATCTACCCAGGGAAAATGAAAACACTAACTCAAAGCAATACAAGCACCCCTGTGTTTATTGCAGCATTATTTACAATAGCCAAGACATGGAAGAAACCTAAGTGTCCATCAATAGATAAATG
>NC_048234.1:26416723-26541278 GCF_002007445.2 Ailuropoda melanoleuca
AATATATTAAATTGATCCCTTTTTTCCATCTTCCTATTTATGATTTGTCCTGTCTGGAGTAGTCATGGAGATCTATTCATGAGTAGTTTCTGCATTATATGAAGAGAAAAAGTCACAGTTTGCAGTGCTTCCATCTGTCTAATGTATTGTGTCAACTGGCGGATCACAACACTAGAATTATAGGCAATTATGAAGAAACTTTCACAGAAATTCTTCAATGGCACTATTTCCAAACCCTGCACTACTCTGGTCAGGTTCCAGACTACTAGTTTATCAATGTGCCCATGAAAATTCGTGCCCTGGAACTGCAAACAAGTCTGCAGCTATGGTTGACCAGCCCCTGAGTAGAATAGGCCATTATCCCCCTTGGCTGTGGAATTATACTTCTATTAATGCAGCCGTCAGCTTACTTATTGCTTTTCACCACACAATTGAATTGTTGACTCACATTAGAACACTAGCATAATCCAAAATCCTGACATGTTTTTCCCACATGGAAATTTGCCAAATATACTTGACCCAATCTACTGCCTTTTCATTGATTATTTTAATTTTTCCATTCATTCTAGAGTTCAATTTTATTTTGTTGACTTGGATTTCTCCTTCAAGTGTATTCAATTACCGGCTCTGTCATCTAGCTTCTGTGTCATTTTCCAAGCTTTGTGTCACTCAAATTTAATAAGCATTATTTTTAGTCATACAGCAGAAAGAACGTGTCTTCTGGTGAAAACATTGGAAACATCAATGATAAAGGGTGTGGGAGGTATTTGGGGGAGAGTATCCTAGTTACACTTACACCCCTATGATTAGGCCATACTGACATCTACCTCCAAGCTCATGAAAAAACTATCTTTATGACTCTCTGGAAATTAGGGACGGCTAAAAACAAGGGCTTTTTTAAAATTCAGAATTCGACACTGAAAAGGCCAATAGTGTGACAGGATCTGATTGGGTGACCTTTTCTTACAATAAGTCCTTCTTTTGAAGGTGAACCTGCTGAACCCTCCTAAAGAAAGGAATATGAAAATATTTTCCTGCAAATAGCTACCAAGTCATTTGGCCCCTTTAATAAGCTCACTGGAACCATAAAGTACTGGATTATGGCATAAAACCAGAGCTGCAGCTTGATTCTGGTCAACCAACTACTCTCCATTTAGAAATCATCATTTGTTCCAATTGTAAGCTTAGGCACACATTTTTCAAGCTCTAACTGGATTCACACACCAAAATTTTGTTATTGAAATGCTATCTCTTTCGTTTTCTTTCAGAAATAATGGTTGTATAACTTAGAGGATCCCTGAAAATGGAAGGGGGCAGCTATAAATGGCAAAGACTGAATAATTTAAATTAGTTATGATTCGTCAAAGACCTTGACATTTAGATGGTTTCCAATTTAATGTCTATCGATAGGAGAATGACTAAATAAATCATGGTCTTTTTCTACAGTGAAATACTATAAAGCATACAGTGAAATACTATAAAGCAATGAAAATGAATGAAGCAGTGATACAGAGATATCAACAGTGATCTTCCAAATATAAATTGGGCAAAAAAAGATACGTACAGGAAACTAGGATTTAAATCATGTTTTAAAATGTCCAAATTACTATGTGTTTTCAGGATATACCCAAGTTTTTTTAAATCCTCTAAATGTTATTTTCTTTTTTTTTTTTTAAAGATTTTATTTATTTGACAGAGACAGCCAGCGAGAGAGTGTGAGAGGAAGAAGCAGGGGGAGTGTGAGAGGAAGAAGCAGGCTCCTAGCAGAGGAGCCTGATGTGGGGCTCGATCCCATATCACCGGGATCATGCCCTGAGACGAAGGCAGATGCTCAACGGCTGCACCACCCAGGCGCCCCCTAAATGTTATTTTCTATGTAGGTGTATAACCCTAAAACAGTTGGATATTTAAAAACAATTAAATTGAAAAGCAATGGAAATTCAACACCAAGTTCCTGTAAGGAGTCTTATGGGTGGTGGAGAGGTGATTAAAAAGTAGGGAGAGGGAAACGGAGTTGGGAACAGTTTTAAGTTAATAGTGTTTATATATAGATGCTCATCATTTTTTACCTTATACGTATTAGGAAAGTTCTGTAACACAAGACAATATTTAACAAATTTTTTTTTAAAAACAAGAATTTCTCCCATGAGTACTCTGAAAGTAACTCAAATACTGTGTAACTTGAGAAATTTTTACCACTACCTTAAACAGCAATTTTTTTTCCTAGGAAACAGCACAGACATGTCAGTGACACCATGAAAAAAATGATCCTGTTCCTATTCTTTTATGGTTATGTATGGATAGAAAGGGCATATGCCACCACAGCAATTGGCCTAAGAAGTTAATACAAAGTGTCTACAAACACCATCGTATTACTAACACACTTACCAGTGCTTCACAAAGAAGGCACAAAGACTCACAAAGTGAATTCATCCCATGCTATGTCTCTGCCACAAGTCCTTGAGAATTAGATATTCCCCAAAACATAGTTTAATGAGAAGGAAACGGGTCCCACCATGTCACTTCAGCATTTCCTTCAACTTACGTCCCCAGCTGGCCCCAGCCTCTCCCTGACTGCTCCTCAGAAAATACAGCCTGTCTGTCTCAGACACCAGCCAAGTCCACCCGAGCAGGAAGCTCCCTCGGAAACGGTCATCTTTCATATCCAACCAGGCTCTCTTCCTGCCCTCTTTCAAAATGATTCAGGTTCTCCAGCTGGGGCCTCACACCCACCCCGCCTGCATGTGGGACTCCTGGAGTGAAAACAACCCAAATTTCAGGGTTCATAAGCCAGCCTGGCATTCACACCACTCTGTCTGCGCTATAAACGCCCAGCGCCCAAACCACACTTACCAAGTCAGAATCTCAAATAATGCTGAAGCAGCCAGGTCATCACCAGTCCAAAGTTGAAGAGCGAGCTCTGGATTCTTCACACTTTTTTTTTTTTTCCCACTAGGAACACTCTTCACCCACCTCCTTCTCCTTTCACCTGGTATTCAGGTTTCACGTTATAGTTTGAGTGTTCTTTCTTTTAGGTTGACCTTCCTACACGCGTGTTCTTAACTACCTGGTCCTTAATCAGCATTTCTGTCTAAGTGGAGCTGAACTCCCTATGTTCTTGAGTGTCCTCAGTGGACACTCAAGGCAGGAACTGGACTTCTGATCACAACTCTATCCTTAGCATGTGGAACAATGCCTGGCACTCAGTAAGTGCAAAGTCAGTGCTGAGTAAATGAGTGAACGCATAGATGTAAGTGAGGTCTCACGCCATTATAGAGCCCTGGCTTTACTCTCCACCGGACATCTATGCATTTATCCAAGGAAACAATATGATGCAGGGGTTAGGAGCAAAGACTCAACAATCAGGCCGTGTTCCATGAGTTGTGTTGCTTTGGGCAATTATTTTAACTTTCTGTGATTTTTCCCCCCTCTAGGACTGTATGAAAATTAAATGCACAGAGAACAGAACAGTGTCAATAAAGACTTATGATTATACTCAAGTATTTTAGTGTGCTTTTTTTTATGTTCCTGGCACACAGCTCTGATACCAAACCTGAGATAAACCTCTTATGAACACTTGGCAGTTTTATGAAATAAAACCTTCCCCCGAATGTCAACAACTTATTCGCCATGAACCACTGACCACATATATTTATGAACAGAAAGTTGCAAGCGTCCTTAACCCTGTTTTCTAGCTAGAAAGCAGCTTAGGGAAGGTCTGTTTTGATTACAAAGAAGAGGCGTGATTTGCCTAAGCCGTAGGAGGCTGGTGACAAAGCTTGGCCTAGAACCCAGCTCTTCTGTCTCAGGGACTTTCTACTCCATTTCTGGCCTCTCAGTTTGATTGACCACTGACTTCCTTCTCTCTACACCAATCGTCATACACGACAGCTGCAGCCCTTCTCGCTCATTTCCACATTCTCCACCCTCTTTACTCCTGAAATACTTTGTCCCTTTATGTTGATGGAGATTCTGATGCATGAATGGTCTCACCACCACTAACCCCTAGCCCCTCCAAACTGTGAGAGACAGACAATGGAGAGACACACAGTCAAGCAGCAAAAGGCCACAGAGAAGGGCCCAGCTACAAGCAGATTCATCCTGTAATAAGTGATAGCACCACGCACCTCCTAGTTAGGTACACAGTATTCTTGGGATGTTGCTACTGCTTTCATCTTTGGATCCTGGATCATCCTTTACATTAGACTCTTGACCCAAATCCCATGGATCTGACTCATGTATACTTTAAACAAGCTTCTGATGGGGCCTGCTTAACCCCAGAGACATTAAGCATGAATTTCCCACAGCTTATCTATCCAAACAGAATTCACCCTTAACCTACAAAATCTAAACACAAAGCAGTTTTAAAAGACACCCAAGTAATAATTAACCAGAGATACAGTTTGTCAACTTTTCAATTACTCCTGCACTTTTCCATCAATTTACACACACACACGCATGTGCATACACACACACAAAACATCATTTGTAACCCAATTACGTTCTTTGTAGTAAATCCTCAACCTGAGACACCCTAACACCCAAAGGTCTTATTTTTAGGTTATCCTCTGTCCCCATCAACAGCAAGAGAATATTTCATACCCTATAAAAAATGCTCCAGTTAGGTAAAAGGACTTGGTTTGTATTTCCATTCTTATGGTCACAAAAGCTGATTCACTTCCTTCCATGGGGTGGCAGAGGTCAGATATGCAGAGGTCTCAAATCATTGAGGTTATTAATATCCTTGAGGCTACTTTCCCATATAGTAGCTGTTATTCAAATACTCTTTTATAGGTCAGACTAGTTGGTTTATGTTCATAATCAAGCCTGTCTTAGTTCTTTCAGCTGCTAACCTTTCTTAAACTCTTAGCAACTTCTGCAAAGAAGGGTCTCTGTTTCCAATGTCAAAAGGCAACGTAGCCATCGTCAGTGCTCTTTACCATCTGTTTCCACATCTCTTCCTTAGCAACTTCATGGTCCAATTGTGCTTCACAGTCCCTGTTTTGAGCTGGATTGACCCCCCCCCAAAAAAAATGGGTCCAAATCCTAATCCCTAGTACCTGTGAATGTGATTTTACTTGGAAAAAGGGTCTTTGCAGATTTAAGTTAAAATGAAGTCATACCAGATTAAGATGGGCACTAATCCAATGACTGGTCTCCTTATAAGACAGAAATCCTGACACAGACATGGATGGACCCATACAGCCAAGAACCCCATGTGAAGACAGAGGCAGCAACTACAGTGATGTTTCTATAAACCAAGACATGCCAAGGATGGTAGATGACCACCAGAAGCTAGCAGAGAGGCAGGCAACAGAGTCTTACAGAGGCCTCCAGCGGAAGCCAGTCCTACCAAACACTGGATTTGGGGTTTCCAGCCCAGATCTGTGAGAATAACTTTGTTTTCTTAAGACAATCAGTTTGTATTAGTTTCCTATGGCTGCCCAGACAAATTCACAGTCCCCTTGTGGCTATTTGAAGTTCTGTGACTATTTCTCTCCAATAAACTATAAGGGGAAGTACATGCATTACAAACAAAAATAATTCACTGATGTGAGATCCTCCAATTCTTTCCCTCTGTCTAGCGTCTCTAATAACCTACAACGGACATGGACACATAGCATGAGTGACACCATCTCTCTTATTGCAAACTACTGATCATTGGGGTATTTTCACCACAGCGTAATACCCGTCAATCCCGGTTTTTCCAGGGGCTTTAACTTCCATCCCTTCAAAGGGCATAATACACTGGAAAATAATTAAAATTTTTAATAGATAGAAAAAATCTTATAATAACATCCAAATAATATAAATTATGACGCTTAGAAAAAGCACACTTCAGGAAGAACAAATCTGCCAGGTAGTGCTGATTAGGGATTTCCTCCAGGAACGAAAACACATTGAAGCCTAATCATAAAATTTCAGGCAATAACCAGCAGGTGGGTCCCTCTGCCACACTTGAAATTATGCCAAGGAAATGATTATCCATTCAGTCAATGGGAACAGCTACACTTACTATGGCCCAGAATATCATGTACATTGAACTCTGTGTGAGGTCTGTGGCCACAGAAATTCAGAGGTTGACGTCTCTAAGATGGTAGAACAGGCAAATGATTAGGACAGAATGTTTAAATTCACAGCTCAGCTCCTTCCCTCCTTTAGTTGGGCCTCCAGTTTCACAACTCTAACACGGGGATGACTTCATTATGATGCTTTCAGAAGACAAGGAGATAGTCCACAGGCTCCAACTGAGTCAGGGTCCGGCACATCGTATATTCTCGAGACTGGCAATGGCTATTAAGAATGTAACTTTTCGACTTGGTAACACACAACCCAGAGGCTTCTACCATGTTCTGCTCAGTATATGTATTTAGTTCTGAATCTTTCTCACGTTCTTCTGTACCCCAGTCTGAGCTGGGAGGCTAGTGGGAGAGCAGGAACCAGGACACAAAGGGTCCAAATGGGGACGAAAAATTCTCCCAGAGCAGCTCTTGACGGTGTGAGGGCACCCATGAAAAGAAACTGGAAAGGGGACAGCAGGATGTGTAAGAACAGAGAGAACCTACCCTCCAGCAAACGCCTGCATTTGGAGCTACCACATTTTTAGGATTGCTGGGGGTGGGGGGTGGTTTTAAAATGAACACATTGCACAGTTGCAACAGATTTCTTTCATTCTTTTTCTAACATGGTAAGCTTCGCTTCTCATAGCAATACCAATATTGTTAGGAAGCAAATGGCACATGTAAAGATACAACTTCGTATCCTTTATCTTCAACCTAAAGTGTTAACAGTTCCACAAAACCATGTTCATATTCTTTAGCCTCCATTAGCTCAAGTAGTGACACCTGTCAGTCGATGAACCCCAGCTCAGAAGTCCTGAAAACAAGGATAAGCAGGTGTGTTTTATTGTGTGGAAATTCACGGCCAAACTCTGTCACACACAAAGATAGCACTCCTTTCCCATTGCTTTGACATGAACTTGTGTCCACCAACATTTTCTGGTCCAGTCTAAGAACAGCATGCATGTGTCAGATGTTTTCCTGGAACTGGGAACGCTGTCAGTCATGTCCCACAGCAAAATTAACTGTCCTTCTCTGAAATACAAATCATGCCCTCAGTTCCCTGGGACTAAGTTCAAAGCAGGCCTAGCTGCTTCACACTCGAGTAATCTGCCATCCTCAAAAGAAATGCATTTTTTAATTATACAGAGAGACCCAGAGTCAAATAGCTATTCAGTTCTAAAGCTTTTGCCATGAATCTGTGATGAAGGAAAGGGATTCCAAGAACACCTGGAAAGCATAGGTGAGATAATACTGCATGTTGCAAACAAATTTCAGTTCGTCAAAATGGGCTAGGTCACTCATTCTACGTTTTTGTCCCAGATCTTAATGCAAGAAGGGCCTTGGGGAGTAGGATAAAGTGCAAAAACAAGTCAACAGCACAGTGGACGTGAAATATTTATAGTATTTTAAAAGAATATAAGAGTTCCCCCAACTGAACCTAATTACTGACTACAAAGTAAAGGGCATTTTATCTTCAATTAAATTGAATAAAGCAGGGCACCTGGATGGCTCAGTCAGTTGGGCATCTGCCTTCAGCTCAGGTCATGCCAAAGTCTTGGGATGGAGCCCCACATCAGGCTCTCCCACAGCACCCCTCCCTCACCGTGCTCCCTCATGCTCTCTCCCTCAACTAAGATCTTAAAAAAAAAAAAAAAATTCAATAAAGCTCACATTCAAATCTCACTTTTGGCCAAATAGCCTAGAAGTTCAGCAAATACCACATCAACTTACTTGTTTACCAAGCACTATCATTCCCCATGTTTGTTTTCTTTCTCCTCTTGGAGGTTATCTGTGCACAACTCACTCATTGGGAGGGTTTGATGAAACCAAGGTTATGGGCTCAATCCTTACATTAATCTGTTACTTGTACATCACTTTCAAAAAAAAAAAAAAAAAACAACACACGGTTAAGCCTTAGACAAGCTTTTAGAAAGTGTGTATTATTTGTCAGACAGGGTCAAGCAAGATCTACGGCTAAATGAATATGGCCCAACACCAATACTGAACTGAACATGTCTACACTACTGATCGTGGGTTCAAAGGTAATTTCCAAAAATCGAAGGCTGAAAAGCCTATCTGTTTGCTCAAGCTTTCCGTTCTCTTCAGACTAAATGGACCTTGAGCCTAAAGTCTTCACAACGTTTTACCACCCCGCTAATCACAAGATACTTCAAATTTCAAATCCTAAATAGAAAGATACAAAATAGAAAACAGGGGGTAGCCAGAAAAAATCAAAAGTGAGCAGAAAACAAGGTAAGGTAAAAGTGGAGGTCAGCACAAATTTTAATGTTGAGATGGGACAGCTCTCTTCTTTCTCCCAAGTAGCTCATCATAGGTAAGTACATCAAAAATGACACGTGAAGTGTTTTTCCCCCATGGAAGAAGTTTAATGCAGAGAAAATTTTTCGAGTAAGAACAAAAAAGGAAGACTCTCCCTGTCATATATTGAGTCCTATTATAAATCCATAGAGTTCACAACAGCACAGTTCTGAAACCATAAGTAGAATGAGGAAATCTAATTAAAAAAATACAGAAACACGGCATTTCCATGAAAACTTACTATATGTCAATTTGAAAATGAGTTATTTAGCAAATAATGCCAGGAAAATTAGCTCTCTATATGGAAGAGCATAAAATTAGATTCCTACCACACAGCATATTCAAAAGTTAAGTACAAAATAGACCAAAGACATAAATGTAGAAGGGAGGAAAAAAAAAATCATGAAAATTACTAGAAGAAAATGTAGGAGAATAGATGTGTAACCTCAGGATCAAAAAATTTTCTTCAAATAGACCCATAAAGCCTAAATCATTAACAGAAAAATTTATAGATTAAGCTTTACGGAAATTGCATAAATTTGACGATTATCAGGGCTTGCAATACAAACATGCTTTGTTGAAGGGATGAACAGGCACAGACTCTAATTCCCAGATTTTTTGCCAGCAGCAATCACACCTCAAGGCCTTTTAAATTTTCTAAAGATGGAGGATATTTACATCTCAAAATAAATTCAATTAACTCTAATGGCCAAATTCAAGAATTTGGTCATACTTGTTTTGATACTATGGTGCCTCGTTGAGCCTTGAAACCAAGGCTAGATGTCGTTTATCTAAATGTTAAGAACCAAAATCAGGGGTGGATTATAGAAATTATCCTGTTCTACCTAGAGTGAGAATTAGGGGAGAGCAATCAGTATGTAAAAGAGGCTTACGGCTTGAATATGAGGCAATGGCCATTAGAATTTACACAATCCATTTGGTTAAGACACAAATAATGGTTAGTAAAGGGCAAACATGCTTGTTTTTGGTACAGTATTTATTATCTGCATCGATGTTTTTCTGGCTATACCCACGAAGAAAAAAATTCAGCGGAAGTCACTGAAACGTTGACAGAAAATTCGGAGATACGTCCAAATAGATACCTACTGTTCCAAAACAAATAATTTGAAACCCATGGCATACATTTTAGTTTGCTAATGGCAAATATTATGGTTAACCTGTTATGCCTGTATTTTTTTTTTGCCTCTTTTTTTAACTTTCTTCTGGGGCACATATTTCCACCCATATTTTAAGATGTCCCTGGATCTTCACATTAAGCAGAAAACCTTCTTATTGTCAGGACTCGAGCTAATAGAAGGGACATGCAGGTAGTATTTGATTCCCAGGCCAAAGTGCCAAGGTAAGTTATGAATGCTGCTAACTTTAATCAAGCACTACCCTTCGTTTCCCTCGTAACAGAAATTCCTATAATGTCTTATGGGCCTCAATCCAGTTCAGAACTCTTCATAGCTATTTCCACAGATGGGTTCTTTCATAGAAACCTTTGCAATTTAGGGTCTTCGAGACCCAACCTAATATACTTAACACCCCTATTTAATAGCTCACACTAAGAAGGAAAACACTCTGTATAAAGCCTTTAAAAGGGAAACAAACCTGACTTTGGATTATGAATACCTTTGTGTTATCTTTTCAGCTCCAACAGTTCATCATTTGGCTTATTTTCAATGGAACATTTAAAGAGAATGCTTCTGTTGTTAAAAGCAACTTTTTCAATTCCCATGTTGTCAATTTCTGGCTGCTTTAATTCATTTTTTTTTAATTTTATTTATTTATTCGACAGAGATAGAGACAGCCAGTGAGAGAGGGAACACAAGCAGGGGAGTGGGAGAGGAAGAAACAGGCTCATAGCGGAGGAGCCTGATGTGGGGCTCGATCCCATAACACCGGGATTATGCCCTGATGCTTAACCGCTGTGCCACCCAGGCACCCCTGCTTTAATTCATTTCTGTGGCTGATTACTACCTATCTTATTTTCAGATCAAGTCTTGATCAGACAGTACAAGAAATACATGGCTTTGTTTTGGGTTTTTTTCCTATTTCTTGTCTTCCACCATTAAAAAATTTTAAAGAAGCTATTCTTTTGAAATAATTAGTATGCTTAAAATGTGGCTGTGATTTTTTTAAAAACCCATTTTTCTTCCTTCTAAATCCAATTTTACATGGGCCATCTTAGGGCATATTAGCAAGGCTACTCTAAAAATGATCCTGGGGAACAAAGCTGCTCAAATTTTGAGATGAGCCACCAGTCCGTATGGCCATCAGGAAAATCAGTCACAATTGAGGATTTTAACTCACATCCCAATGCCTAAATGAGTGTGAGGATAAAACTACGCCCCTTGCCTCCAACAGCAGTTCCCTAGAAATAGGCTACATCGTATGGATCTATGTTTTGCCATCCATGGTTTCATTTTCACGGACAAAGCTATGAACTTCAAGAAGAGATGCACAACTAGAGGGGCGGCATGGCAGAGGGGTGACAGATAAAAGCTTTGGGGTTCAGTATACAGTACGGCACGATGCTCATGATCGGGTTTCTGAAACCAGACCCTGTGTTCACATCCCACCTGTAGGGTCTTGGGTTTCAGATATTTCAATCTCCAGGGATTCAATTTCCCCAACCATAAAACGGAGTTAGGGGTGGCTCTCCATACAGTTGCTACACAGATCTTAGTAGGATGGTCTACAATGTAAGATACATTAGAGCAGGAATTTAGGGCTCTGCTTATTGCTACATTCTAGCACCTAGAATAGGGCTTGACACTTACGATTCAATGTTAAAGAATGAACAACCCAGATGGAATAATGGCTGGCACATAGCTAAAATAATTATTTTCATCATTTTCATTCCTACATCACATTTGGCCTAATCTTTACTTTCCAGCTGTGAGATCAGATAGTTATTTAATCTCTAAGTTTCTATTGGATTTTAGAAAGCACTATGAGATCATGATAAGTGTCCTGATCTCAATCAGGAATCACTCAACCATACATAATTATTTTTGAGAAGTCTCTACTATCTTGGTCATCAATGAACAGATAGAATAGTATGACAAATACGATAATTTTGTTATTAACATTTCTGAGTACAAAGATAAATGAACAGTGAAAATGTTAAGAGTTTCAGAAGGATGTTATTTTAAAGTGGATTCCAGTGAAAGTTAGTCAGATATTTTACCATAAGGTGTTGGATTAGATATTATAGTTGGGTGTTAAAAGGTAACAAGGACTCAATTTCTAGATTTCTAGATTTCTAAATCTTTTTCTAAATCTTTTTCTAATCCTTAAGTAGATAACCACAGACCAAATATTAAGTTTTTTGATTTATCTGACAGCGAGAGCAAGTGCACAAGCAGGCAGAGCTGCAGGCAGAGGGAGGAGAAGCAGGGAGCTCGATGCGGTACTAGATACCAGGACCCTGGTATCATGACCTGAGCCAAAGGCAGCTGCTTAACCAGCTGAGCCATCCAGGTGCCCATGAACCCACTTTTTAAAAAAATGCTCTCACAAGGTTACATTCTAGTAGGGGATTCCTAAGTAAGATAGTATCATATACTAATCCCTGGAGACAGTCTCTGATTATACAGCATTCTCTCTTTGGAATTAGAGAAGAGTTTATTTGTAGTTTCCTGTACATCAGGAGTTTCTATAATCTACAACAATTTCTAATTTCAAAATATCATCCTTTCTGTGAACAGTGGCATTAACAGAAAAATGCTCCGGAAGAATCATCTAGAAGACTGCCAAAATGTTGAAAATTGTGGAATCTAGATTATAGACATGTGGGGGGGTTTATTAGTGTTTTTTTCCCCCATTTTGTGTATATTAGAAATTCCAAAGTTAAAAACTGGACATTAACAAATCTTAACTACCATCTAACTCTGAAACAGGCTTTGTATTTCCAAGGACTAACGGCTAGGGCAGGACAATGTCCCTCTGAGGTCTTTAGAGGCCTTGGTATAATAAGCTTCATGCTCAGAGGTCTCCAGGAAAAGGAAAGGGACAAGGTAGGGACAGATGAAGCAAAGACACCGGAAAAATGTCTCCAAAAATGCCACCTTCCTGAGGCAGAAGTATTGAGGGCAGCAGGGATCGGTTCATGGGAGTCCTTGTGGCTGACCATAACCGAAACTGTGACACAGTAATAGCCACAAGAGTTTTACATCTGAGGGAGTCAGGTAGGGCCAGCTGGCTGGAAGAGAGCAAGGTTTCCACTCTTGCACCTGTGTTTGTATCTAGAGATCAGTGTTTTCCCCACATTGTGTATTTATTGGTTGTATCCCCATGGCACTACCACAGCAATGGAGAAATTTCTGGCATGTAAAAAAAATGGCTTTATTTCTAGTGCCTAATGAATTCTTCCCTATGAAATTCTTCTAGATTTTCTCAAAGTCTCCACTAAAACTTCCGCCAAAAAGATGGCATTAAACCAGATTTATTACAGTTGGAGAACTAGTCATTTTTCCCTGATTAGTTTCAAGTATTTGAAAAATAAAACCCTGCCATTTTTTTTACCTGCAGTCCAAGAGAAGCAAGTGTGCAAAAAGATGAGAGAGACTGTAGAATCACAGAATGTTCAAACTGAAGTCTCCTCATTTTATAGGTAAGAGACTCAAGGCTCAGCTTGAGGGTGATTTGCTTTAAGACCATCACACCACAGCTAATGCCACTGGAGTGGGCAGTCAGCCTGCTGACTCCTGGCTAGTGCTCTCTATTGCATTAACCATGCCTCCCTCCACCCCAGTCAGGCCACCGCAAGTATATATGGGTGACTAAGAATACTTCTATTCCCCCATGGTTCACAGGATCTGAACATCTTCCACTGCACAAGTTTCTTAAGGTTTCCTTATGTGGGAATAATTACACAACTAATTTCCCCGGTGTGGGGGGATGCACTTGGAGCCATTAACAGCTCAGAGCAAAGGATATTGACCTTGGCGAGCAGAAGGTCCAGTAAATAGGAAGTCCAGGAGGCTGGCCTCGGAGCTTTCTTCAGAACCACAAGGACTGTTGTGGTACCTGAAGTTATGACGGTGTCAAAGGGAAACTCCACCTTCTTGACTATTTTTCCCCTGTGGTAGCCCTGAAGGACAGTACATTGTTACTCTTGGCTAGTAAAGGAAATTTCAACAAGGGTACCACGTGCTCACCCACTCTGAAAATCTAAGAGTTGAAGTTCGAGTTTTCAAGCAATCAAGATTCACGATACTTTATTTTTAACATCGTTGCCGGTCTCTGGGACTATAGGTAAACCTTCTGAACATAATAGATCACAATTCTTTTAACTTGTAATTAAATACCTTTTCTAACATAATGAATTAGATATCAAGTTTCAAATTAAACAGTACCTATGCCTACACTAAGGCTGAGTGACTTGGGAACACACATTATAACTCTAGTTCATGAAGGCAGCAGATTTATTCTAGAACTTGTAGAGATAAAATAACCGTCTTAGGAATTAAGTTTAGCAGGCATGGATTTGGGCAAGCATACTGGCTTTTCATTGGGATTGCTTAAGAGCTAACAGTAATCCTTTCATTTGAAATAAGCAAACAAACTAAACAAGCAAAATCATCTTCTGGGCAATACTATGGCAACAAGAAGGCTTGCTAATGCTCAGGTTGACAAATCAGAACTGTTCACTTTGTTTGTTTTACTGCCTGTACTACGCCAGGGGGACCATTCCAATCAAATTTTCACCTGGCAAAATTTCTGTAAGTGGGCTCTGCTGGATCCCCAGTTACCACCGGAGCGTTAGGAGTATATGAAGAGAAACACTCTGCTAAAATAAGAGGATACGTGCTATTACTCCCAGGTCAGTAAGATCATTCTACCATTTCCAAGGGTGATCATGGACTTAGTAATTTTGTTTTAAGTCTTGCTTATACTAGACAAATAAGTGGTCTACCTACCAATGGACTTGAAACTGTGCTTTTATGTTCCAAACCAAATTGAGAGATTATAATTACTACTCTTAAATATACGATTTTCATTGAGCCCCTGCTCTGACCATATAGTATGTGCTTTGTATTATCTTAATGGACCCTGAAATCACTGTCAGGGGGCTATTACTGCACTCGTTATTCCAATTATTAATCACCATTGAGTACTAGGCTGCCACACGTGGTGTAGTTCTAGATCTTAGTATTTTCAACTTTGTTAGTAGTTGTTAAAAACAACTCTTCTGTCCCTAGCCATCTACAGAAAATACATTTGCCAGAAGTGGAAGCTGGGAAGCACAAGGTACAAGTGTGCTTTGTAAAATGTCTACACTCACTCCTTCTCATCCATCAGATCTCCACTTACATCACATTTCCTCTGGGAATTCTTCCTTACTTCTGCAAAAGGAGGCCCCCACTCCTCTCCCGCTATCTCCTGTGCACTACCCAAACACACCCTGCTAGACTTCAGTGCTAACTGAATCTGCCACCCCATTGGCCTAAATTCTGTGAGGGTAGATTTAAGATTTTATTTATTTATTTGACAGAGAGACAGCCAGCGAGAGAGGGAACACAAGCACGGGGAGTGGGAAAGGAAGAAGCAGGCTCCTAGTGGAGCACAGAGCCTGATGTGGGGCTCGATCCCAGAACCCTGGGATCATGCCTTGAGCTGAAGGCAGATGCTTAAAGACCGAGCCACCCAGGCACCCCTGTGAGGGTAGATCCTGAACACGTTTTAGAGCCCGTTGTGTCCCCAGGCCCAGCACATAACAAATGCACCCAAGTACTTATGATATATGTGGACAAAATTTGCTACACTTTCAGTATTTGAGTTCATTTGGACTTTGGAAGCTGTTTCTTAACAGCAACCGGGGGGGGGGGAAATGTTAAAACTGGAGAAAAGATGTAGGACTATCTCACAATAGTATGAGCAGACTGCTCTAAGGAGTAGGACCATAAAAAATAAAGTGTTAGACCCCCATATACAGAGAGAGAATGGTCATTCCTGGGTCAGCTTTATTATTTCTATTCACCCTTATTAGGATCTATCAATTCCAAAACAGGGATGGAGACTAATTCTTGAACCTTTCATTTACAGGAGACTTCAACATTCAAAGATAATAGGAGACACATGCAGCCATCATTTGTCTGTGCCTAATTAAATGGCATTTCTTCAGGACATTTTCAACCACTAATTGGTTGGTGCAAAATGTGTGTGCGTGTGTGTGTGTGTGTGTGTGTGTGTGTGTGTAGATTACATTAACACATCTGCCATCAGCAGCATCAGGGAGAAAGGGATGGTCATTAGGGGAAGGTTGGCTAATTTGTTTGCTTATCGTGGAACCAAACTGGTTATTCCAAATGACTATAAAGGATCATAAATCCCCTTAAAGTTTAATGTGAGGTTCAGAGCTAAACTGGGAGAAGGAAGGGATTTTTAAATCTTCACAAATCCTAGGAGAGAGGAGGTGGTAAGGATCCCATGGCTGAGACAATAAAAGAGTATTTAAACCTGCAGCTTCAGAGTAGTGGGTCTCATTAAATAAAAGGTCTTTTATCATCCTGGGTGACTGAAGTTTCTGACCCAGGGCATGGAGAGTGACGACACAGAAGCCAACAATTAAGGAAACCATGAACTGTGAATCACGAAAGATTTACTCAGACACAGAAATACATCCCTTTTCTTTTTAACTGAATAATCACAAGAATGTTCATAAGCATCCGCCTGGGGGAAGAGAATCTATTTTTCAGAAAGGAAATAAGATACAATCTTGTTTCTCATTAGAATTTACTTACCTTAACAATGCAGACCTACAGACAAAAAGAAAGGCCTGCTATTAAGGACACCAGGGCAGAAAGAAAAAACAAAAAAAAAAAAAGAAAGAAAGAAAGAAAGAAAGAAACAAGCTACAGAAGGAAATAAGCTTACTCATCAGGGACTTAAGAGTGGCAGAGCTCCTTTCTCCTTAAGGTCATTGTAGACAACAGACAATGTAGACAAAAGGCAAAGACCCCTTTCCCTCCTCTGCTCCTTTTCACTTCATTTAATGTATCACTCAGATTTTTTTTCTAAAGATTTTAGAGGAGGCGTGTGAGTAGGGGCGGGGATGGGGTGCTTAGGGAGAAGGAGAGAGACAATCCCTAGCAGATCCCTGCTGGGCATGGAACCCAGGAGAGAACCAAAATCAAGAGTAGGACACTCAACAGGGGCTGAGCCACCACCCAGCGCCCCTAAGAAATCCCCTTCTTAGATTCTAAAAATTCCCCAGATATAAACATTAACTCAGCCAGTGACACAGAATAGATAACCTATGGTTTATGATTTTAGGAATTCTGAAGGGTGTGACTCAGCCAAGAATAATGGTCTAAGAGCTCATGTTGTCTGCCATTTAATTAGGATCCCTCCTTGTTATACTGCAGATGGGGAAGTTTACCGTGATGCAATAAAAGGTGAAGGATTTTGAGCCAAACGAGTCTGGATTCTGACTCACTTCCACCACTCTACTCTGAGACTTGAAGCTCATTAATTGTTCTGATTCCAGCTTCCTCAACTGTGGAATCGGGTATAATGCTCAACCTTACTCAGTATGTAATGCCTGTTGTTCTAGTTATGGGGGATACAGTGGCAAACAAAACAAAGGACATACTCTCATGGGGTTACCACTCTAGTAGATGTGTCTGAATATAAGCAAATATAGGAATAAGTATTGGCTATCATGTTAGTGATAAACGATGTGGGTAAAAAAATGGAATAGAAAAAGGGGACAAAGATGGACAGGGATGGGAGCCATGTTAGACAGGAAGGCCTTTTAGAGGTTACACTTGAGCTAAATCATCAATAAAAGGAGGTAAAGGCTGCCCAAAGAATTTCAGAGATTAATAAACTTAACGATGATAAAAGGACCGAGTACATTATATGCTTAGTATACCTTGAAAACACTCCCACAGAAGTTGATACATACAAAAACTTGAGTTCTTCTCTATTACTAAGGCCCAAGTTATAAGACCCTGAAGTATTATTACTTGTACAAGAGCACCCACAGGCACTTTCCCATGGGGAGCTTCTCCTCCTAAGATATCCTTGGAAAACAGGAGAAATGGAGTTAGAGCTTAAAGGAATAACACCTTGGGACAGCTCCAGGGAGGGGAATAGGGAGGTACATGGGGCTTGGGACATACATTGACCTAAGCGAAGGACCACATGAGGCTCTCTGCAGCCCTGCAGGCAGCTTGGGGGCTCATGGCATACACATCGAAAAAGGCTGAGGCAGTATGGGAAAAGGGAAAACCACACCCAAGGCTGTCCACTTGACCCACTTGCTTAGGACTTGACCTTACAGAGCCACTGTGATGGTCTTTATATTTTAAGGACACACTTCAGTGCTCTCTTAAAACATCTCCCCCAAGAGAGCATTCTTATGATTTATTCCATAGGGTAGTGGGTCTTAAGAATCTCTCCTGCCATTTAGAGGTTTTAAGCATGTTTTTATTATGTGAGAGATCAAAAAAAGTGAATTCAGTAATTTCAATGCAGATTACTCTCTAAAAGAAATAATTGGCAGTGATGAATCTGCATATTCAAAATTTTAAAGGTCATTACAAATTCAAGTGGATTTCTTATAGATGAAATTCCACCAATAGAAAGAAGTTGAAGACTTCAAGGCAAATGAGCCTATTTAATTGATGGTTTGAAAGCTCCAGGCAGACAGAGGGCATTAACTTGTCTATGATGAATAGAATTAATAAGGAATTTCTTTTAGATTTTTAAGACTCTCTTGTTCAAACAAGATGATCAACAAAACAAAATGATTCTAAGAAAAGCATTCAATGTAATGCCTGAATCAAATTTTCTTCCTTAAAACAATAGCTTGAAAAATCTGGTGCTATTAGAAATGTTTTACCCCAGGCTAAGAGCGCAATTTGAAAAGGCGGTATATAAACAATCCAAAGTGACCGTGTACAGGAAAGCATTTCGCCAAGTCTTGCGTTTTAACAGCTGACCCGCCTGCAGTGTGTGCCTCTGTCCCAGATGCCGGAAATAAAGCCGTGAAATCCTCAGGAGAACTCCCTGAGGGAGATTTTATTATTATCTCCAATTTGAAGATCGGGCCATGGAGATGTGCTGAAGTTCACCAAGATGTCTGCAGTTACATAGTAAAAAGTTAACATTGTGAACTTTTTGAATTCTCTTGATTAGGAACAAAATCATGTTCTTGAAAACAGTGGCAGGAGGAAAAACAAGGCCTGAGCTCTAGTACAGCGTCCCCACTTTCTCCCAGCCTGTTTTCTCAGCCAGAAAGATCTAACCCAGGTCAAGAGCTGCCAACACCACCAAATAAGAGGATGAAAACAAAAGAACTCTGAACAAGAGAATGAGGCCGGAGGAATTAGCAATTTCCCCGTACTGCTACGTTACTGGCAGAAGCGCCATGGGGAAATGGTCACCACTCTGGGGAACGTATGCAGCGAACAGGCCCTAGTTCGCTTTCTCTTAGGATGGTTGGAGGTAGCTTTTTTGCCATCCCCCTAACTCCTGATATTTTTCTCCTACTTCAGAGGTCTTAAATAGCAGGTCTTTCAACTTGCTGTTATATGGTCTTCCTAAGTAGGTATCTATGTTAGGTTCACTGACTGAAGACGAATCCGTAACTGGACACAGATCTGCAACCATTTAAGAGAGTCCCAAGATTTTAGATGAGCCACAGTGACCTTAAAATAAACTTCTTTGGTAAAATGTGATGAGACTCCCAGCAGCGCTATTCCCTTTGATTGGGAGTACAATTGTAGAAGCTGATTTCAACCCTCTGATTACTTTGTTTGACAGCTGCAGAATGTGTCCATTAGCTCATGGGAGATAATGCTACCCTGAAATCTTCACTAACAAACAGAGTGACTGGGAAATTCTCAGGCAGCTGGTCCAAACTTTTATCCCAAAGCCTATAGGCAAAAAAGTTCCACCACGGGGGGGGGGGGGGAGGGGGGGGGGAGAGAGAGAGAGAGAGAGAGAGCGCGCGCGCATGCACACATACCCAAGGAGTGGAACTGCCTCTTTCCCAGGAGATGGAAAGCCCCGAGAGCAGGGACCATGCCTATCTTATTCAACCATGTTTGCCTAAGAGAGAGCAAAAGGGCTAGCTTATAGTGACATGCTCTGAAATATGTTTGTTGAGTGAATGAAGAGACCTGCAATAAAATGAGAGGTTCTAAGCAGAGCCCCTCAAAGTCCACAAATGGAGTCGGGGCGGGGGGGCGGGGGCAGAACCAAAGGCAGTAGAGAAATTTTTATGATTGGAGACCCACAGCTACTCCAGGGTAATTCGCAAGTACATGAATTCACTTACTATTATTTATGCCAGGATTTGTTCCAATGAAGTTTAGAGACAAAGATCATAGGAGCTCTTATAACTCTCAATACGCCTTAAGCACATCTGTGTGTCCTGGAGTTTCCTACTTAATAACATTCATCAAATCACTTAGTGTATTTACACTGCATACAACAGACACGGTCTGCACCTTTAGTAAGCATATAGTAAGAGCTGCCTCCAAATACACATGTGGGCCTGTGTACTTCAAACCACATTCTTGATTGAACTGGCTCACTTTCTCTTTTTTCTATTCCTCTTCACCTTTTCATTTTCCCTTTGAAAGGAAAATCCGGTCAGTAGCTCAGTTTGCTAATCTGTTAAGTTTTCAAGTTAACTGGCTATGTCAGTAATGCTTCTTAGCAGTAGTCACTAAGATCATCTAGTGGTAGCCAGAGAATAATAAATCTACAGACAAAGATCTACAAACATATCCTCCTCTCAAGTTTTTTAAATTCCCTATTTGTAGACTTAGGTAGTGTTGACCAATAAGCCACTGCCCTTTGCATAAGTAAAATAAGGGAGTCAGATAATATTTTTAAATCAATTCCTTAACTTTAAAGAGAAAATTGAGCTAAAAGAAGTTCAAGAATTACTAGTTCAACTAACTGAAGCCATTTCATCATCAGGAACCATAACACAACAAAACAGTCATATTTGCTGGTCACACCGAAGACCTGCCTTGGAAAAAGCAGCACAGTATGAGGGTCATTAAGTCACCTGTGGCTTCATACAGGCTAGGTCCAAAGCCATTTTACTTAGAATAGAAGGCTTCAGTGAAAGCTAGGAGAAACTAATTTTTTCGGGAATTGTCCCCACCCCTCACCCTACCCAAAAACCCAAATGGGTTTATAGTACAGCTTGCATAGACAAATCATTAAGTCCCTTTAATAATTTGCAAAAAAGTTGCACTTGTAACTTCAAGCTAAGAGGAAAAAAGGAAATTATAAGTTCTAAAGACAGTTTGCAACTGTAATACAAATAAACATCACAGTTTTTAAATAAAGGAATTTCATTTACTCAAACTTAAAAAAAAAAAAAACCCTCACTTTATTATCTCATACACCTAGAGCAATGCTCCAGAAAATTCTCAAATTCCCCACCAGAAACTATAAACACACTACAGGCATGTTTTAGGAATACCCACATACTCATTTTTAAAATCTCACCACTTCACCCTGTTGCAGATATCCTCTGATTTTTCTGCCTAACAATGGAGTTAATCTTCATTGTAGACATTGTGAGCTTATATCAAAATAGAGGATATCAGATTTGGAGGTAAAATTTTTAGTTACCTGTGATTGCTCTAAAACATTTTTCTTACTATCTAAATGCTAAAACACCATATTAATTTCTACTGCCTCTTAAATTGTTACACCTGTCTTTGGTATGTAGAAAGAACATGACTCACGAGTTACCATTATAGCTCCTAAAACTGAGCATTCAATACTTTTGTTTTCTTGGGCCAAGAGTTTACTCAATAAAATTTAACCAATTTTTTTAACCAGCAATTTTTAATAACATTTAATCAACAATTTTCATATTACATAATAATTTTATGTTTTTTTAAAGCTCGAAGCATTGAACAAAGGTTTTCTGGTCTTATACAAAGTGTTTTTAATTAGGACCTTAATCAGAGCTCCAAATATTCACCAATATCACTATTCAGCTAAAATGAACTTAATCTTCCCTTATTTTATGTGTATGAGTAGTAACATTTTCAAACAATCAGAATATGCACTGCTTAACAAGTACTATTTATAGTACTTTTGTTATGCAGTTATCTCTAGCCTTAATATAACTGCACATAATGGTTTTAGTGATTACTGTTCTGCAACGTTTACTATCACACCTAAGTTTAGGTAACAATGTTTTGGCTCTGATTCATGAAAAGGATGTGTTTTTTGTATGTTCCATAACAACTAGATAAATACTAAACAAGTCAAGCAACTTGTAATAGACTCTGAATCCACCCAATTTCACATAAAATATATGAAAATAAGATATAGAACAAACAGGAGTGCCTGGGTGGCTCAGTCAGTTAAGCATCTGCCTTCAGCTCAGGTCATGATCTCAGGGTCCTGGGATCAAGCCCCACAGCAGGCTCTCTGCTCAGCAGGAAGTCTGCTTCACTCTCTCCACAGTGTTCTGACAAATAAATAAGATCCTTAGGGGGGAAAAAAGATATAGGACAAACAAAACTCCCCAAAACACATAAATCAAAAAGGAAATCACAGTGGAAATTTTGAAATGGATGAACTGGTAATGACGACATACCAAAATATATAGGGAAAAAAATAAACATGCCCAGGGGGAATAGTCTTACATACACATATTGTAAAAGCTAAGGTCAGTAATAGCTAAAATGACTTAACTATCCATCTTAAGAACCTAACCAAAAAACAAAAGAACCCACAAATCAACCCCCCCAAAATAAGTAATAGTGAAAATAAGAGCAGAAATAAATGAAATGAGGGGGGGACACAAAAAGAAATAATGAAATGGTTTTTTTTTTCCTGAAAAGACCATTAAATTCTTTTTTTTTTTTTTAAGATTTTATTTATTTGACAGAGGGAGAGAGAAGGAACACAAGCAGGGGGAGAGGGAGAGGGAGAAGCATGGGAACCTGATACGGGGCTTGATCCCAGGACTCTGGGATCATGACCTGAGCTGAAGGCAGACACTTAATGACTGAGCCACCCAGGCACCCCAGACCAATAAATTCTTAGTAATACTGATCAAAAGGGATACTCCTCTATTTAAAAATAGTAAGATTATGAACTTTATGCCAACATACTTGCACAGAGATAAAAGGATTTTTTTTAATCCACTTATAAAGCAGAACTAAGATGGACAGTCTACTCACACTGCATCTAGGGGCCTAGGGCTTGGGAGGATCTGCAAGGGGGTATCTGACTTGCTAGTGGTAGTCCATTTCTGGATTGAGGTTATGGTTAGACAGGTGTGTTTGTGAATATTCAATTTCTGAGCTTATTAATTTGTATACCTTTCCTGTACAGAATGCTGCAATAAACCATTTCTTTCAAAAAAAAAAAAAAAAAAGTTACATACCTAGATACTTCCTGACAAGACTACAGTCTTTTCCCCCTGAAGATCACAGATCATAATTTCAATATTGGGTGGAAAAGGTGTAGGGGTCATACTCCAAATTCTGAATTAACCTAGACATCTGGGAAAAAATAGCTTTTACATTTCATTATTTTCATTTATGACGAAGGGAGATCAGAACACTACAACAGAGCTTTAAGAACTTTAAAGCCAACTCTCAACTCTGAACAATTTTCCCCTGCAAGTGATTTACAGAAAATCCCTTAAATAGATTTGAAATCTACAACATTGCATTTCATAATTATCAGTAAAAGGCTACATAACAAGTAATTTTCCAAGAGCTCTATATTTGTAGCACATTTAAAAGGAGGTCTTAACCCTTTTCTTTCCTACTCAGCATAATAGGAATGTAATGCTCTATTTTAACCAAGTTGTTAGGATTAAATAGTGAAATGTGTAATAAAATAGTGCCTGTCACATAGTAAGAGCCCACTAATTGCTGGCTGTTTTATCATCATCTTGACCACGAAAATAACTCCTTTTCTCCAAATTAAATGCACTTCCAGGGTCTAGTCATCAAATAGGTGATATGATTTACATTCAATTCTATTTGTATTTAACATAAGAGGAAAACAAAACTAGAAAATTCTGTGTTTCTACTCACAAAGGCACAGTGAAGCATGGATTAAAAGATATTTAGATTTCTGCTCAATATTTATGTTAAATTTAAGAATGTTTTCCATTTTCTATGCAATTTATAAAATTTCTCACTGTACTTGAAATTCTCTTAGACTTTAAATTTTGAAAGGCTCAAAAAATTGAATAGCTACTATATGCTATGAGAGTATTTCTTGGTGAACTAAAAGATGGCTCAAAAATTAAGGAATTTACACAATGCAAACAACTGATAAATGGTAGAGAAGAGTTTAAACCACTTTCTGGAGATGCCAAGTCACTTTTAATTTTTCACCATGCTATACTGCCTGATATGGATAAAATGTTTAGCTAGCCATTCCTTCAAACAATTCCTATTAACCAAAGATATTTTGGTAATTGAATAAAATAAATCCAGTGTGTGTGAGCATTAAAAACCTAAGAAATTAACTTTTAACCTCAGAGATGGAGTGTTAATAACCACCATCCAAAGATGAACATTTAAGTCATTTTATAAGATAAAGGGATCATATGAATGGCCTAATCTAAGTTTCTTTAAACCAACTGAAGTTTAAGCTTAATAGGAGATAATTGTTGGCTCCATTACTTATATTCAATAGCCAAAATTTTGATCAGAACAAACTTAGCGTAAGGGAGATCTGCAATAAATCATGCCCATTAATTGCTTCCTCTGTAAGATCATTTCTGACTTTGATACATTATCCTTATAAGTGTGTTTAGTCTACCTTGAAGTTTTTATTGAAGTAGAATATAAAGAAAAATAGAATATATAGAAAAATACACAGAAAAACACAAATCCTAAGGGTGTAACTCCATGTCTCTTTACTAACACACCAATGTATTCAACACCTACATGAACAGCACCTAGATATAAAAAGAGGCCATTACTAGTCTCCCCCGCCAATTACTTTCACCTGTTTGTGAAACGGACTCATCATATACCGTATGGTACCTGGCTTCTTTCACTGAACCTTAGGATTGTGAAAATCATCTATGTTGTCCATGTAGCTGTAGTCCATTTTTCTCATTGTTCTTTTGTATCAACTATATGACTAAATATTTATCCATTCCTTTCTTGACAGACATTTGGACTGTCAAGTGACATTCAAAAAATCAACAAGCTGCAGAGTGGGAGAACATATCTGCCACACATGTGCTAAATATTATCCAGAACACATGAGTAATTCAAATAAAGCGATTAACCTACAGAAGAAAAGATTTGCAACAAGGAACTTCAAAAAAGAGAATATGCCAATTGTCAATAAACATCCCAAAAAGGACTTAACTTTCATTCATCAGCAAGGTGATGCAAATTAACAGTGAGATACCACTATACATACACCAAAATGGCTAAAATAGAAAAAACGGAACATCCCAGGTGTTGGTAACAAAGTAGAACAACTGGAACTTAGGCACACTGCTGGTACAACCACTCTGTAAACTGGTACAAATACTTCAGAAAACCACTGAGCAAAAATGTTCATAGCACCATGACCTGTAGTATTCCTCATTTGATAACACTATAGTTCGAGCCATTCCCAGGTACTGAAATTCTGCCTGGACCATCACTTTCCTGGTTCTGACAAACAAACACTGACTACATAAATCACAGACCCCATACCAAGTTCTAAGGCTACAAGACTCCAACTTAATTCTCCTTTGTATTTTCATAATGAGATGCTTCCCATTGTTGCCCTTTGGAAACTCTGAATAGTGACAACATGGAAACATCCCCCAAATTATCAGAACATTAGAATATAACTATAATAATGCCCCTGAGTGTACATCTTCAATTATCAAAAGGAAAACTTTTTAACAAATGAGGTTTAATTTAAAATTAACTCCCGGGGCACCTGGGTGGCTCAGTTGGTTTAGCAACTGCCTTCGGCTCAGGTCATGATCCCAGGGTCCTGGGATCAAGCCCCGCATCAGGCTTCCTGCTCAGTGGGGAACCTGCTTCTCCTTCTCCCTCTGCTACTCCCTCTGCTTGTGGTTTCCTGTTCTATCAAATAAATAAAATCTTTAAAAAAATATTAACTCCCTTGGTCAGGATCTAAGCATGACCAGCCTTTTTATTACATACCATTATAGTATCATGTATTATGGAGTACTATGTAATGTATACAACCACCTCAAACACAGTGGTACAGTAACTTCTTAAAATCCTAACAATAGTTAAACTGCAATTGCTATGTACAATAAGCTTGAAGACATAAACATTGAAAGCACAATTTTTAAGTGCTAAAAATCAGTGGTGCTTTATTTTTTAAGCTCCATTTTAGGTAGGATATTGCATCACAAATTTACAACAACCTTGACTGGAAATAAGACCATGTTTGTTTGTAGACAACACTTAAATCATTTTTCAACTTTAGACAAACAAAACATCAAGTAGCCTATATAGAAGATATATATGCTTAGGGGCACCTGAATGGCTCAGCTGGTTAAGGGTCAGACTCGATTTCAGCTCAGGTCATGATCCCAGGGTCCTGAGACTGAGCCTGGCATTGGGCTCCGCACTCAGTGCAGAGTCTGCTTGATATCTCTCTCTCCCTCTCCTCCTCCCAACCACTCACATGAGGTCTCAAAAACAAAACAAAACAAAATATGCTTAATCTTTACGATACTTGAACAATGCAGATGTATTCAGTCATGCAAGTCTCGTGCAGATATAAATTACTTAAGAGCATTATTTGGAACAATACTAAATATTATCAGTTTTTGTAAAACAAGGTTCTACAGAGATTGCTCAGGTTTGTGAAAGCATTAGTTTTCACTGCTTTCACAATCCTTCAACACAGCCAATTGACTAATATAGGTAGATTCAAGAAGTCTTGATTTAAGATATTAACACTCAACATTCCTTGTATTAGAAGGGACCCAGTTTTCCCTCAATGTGTCTTGGTTCTTTGCCTAGGGAAATTCTTCTTTCTGCCAAACCGTCACTGATGTTCTTTGAACTTGATACAGTAAGTCATGGGCTGTTTTAGTCCCAAGAGATAATCCCAACATATGTACATGGCACATGAGGGAACACACACATGAAATTCCCCATGAATGTTTTAAAGATTTATTTGAGAAAGAGAGCATTCCTAGCAGACTCCCTGCTGAGCATAGAGCCAGACACAGGGCTCAATCCCAGGACCCCCAAGATCATGACCCAAGCCAAAACCAACAGTCTGACAACTAAGCCATCCAGATGCCCCCCATCTGTAAATACTTTAGATCATGCCCAAGGTTATGAGAAATTTTGCATGCTTGCAATTTTGTACTATTACAAATTAGAGGAGGAAGCCCAGCTCTTAATATCACAATTAAGGAAAGCTTAAACTTGGTTTCATCTTTCATCAGTCATTTTCTAAGGAGGGAGGCAGGTAATCTTGCTTCTGGTGCAACAGTAACCAACTGAAGTCCACGGGGCTGGATCATGGATCAACCTCTCTTACACACGCTTCCCAGAGAAAGAAATTTCATCAGCAGAAAACTTAGAAACCAGTATAGCCAATATCTAATATTATACAGGAATATAAGGCATAACAACTACCCTTAAGTCTCATGGATATGGAATGCTATCAGACAACCCCAGACAGCATAAAAAAGAAGGCTGTATTATGTGGTTAGGCCTAGAACACTCACACATCAATAAATACTAGAAAATAGGGAAGACTTAAGACAATCGAGATTGAATTAAGTCTTAAGGAGCCAATAACATTCAGATGGGGGAACAGAGACAATGTTCCCATATGTATGGTCAATATAATGAAAACCAAAGGTAGAAGAGGGCAGGTGAGCACATCCCTGGAGACCACAGAGTAGTGGAAACTAAGAGTCTCCCAAGTATGAGAAAGCCAGAACCTGGCCATTTCACTGACTGGGACTGCCCTCTGTGTATGCTCACACAGTTATTAAATGGGATTCTAGGCAACTGCCAAGTTCAAAGTTGAAAAAAGATTTGTTGCTGGATAGAAAAACAGATGGCACTCAAGTATTATTATTAGCAACCACGTATTGGGTCGTGTATATTGGGCAGCACACCAATGCTAACAACATAATGATGTAGCCACTACTGACCACAGTTTACAGGTAAGGAAATTGAGGCTCAGAGAAGTTAAGATGACTCAATGAACAAGAAAATCAAGATGTGGAGGCATGTATGTATTTCAGAGCCTATACAATTCATTATGCTACAGTTTTCTCTAGTATTTGGGCAGGGCTTAGTTTTCAGAGAAAAGAATCAGTCTTATTTGACCTCAACACTTGGAGAAGGACCTGGGTTCAGTCAACGTGGAGTGATTCTACAGTTCTGGAGCATCTTCTTTCTGCTTGGACCTGACCTCACAGTGCTGACAAACTCACAGAAGACAGAAGTTAACAATCACAATCTATCGTGATTCCCAATGAGGCTGGGGGAATGAGTAAATGCATGCCATTTAACACAGTTAAGGTATGTGAAATTGTGGTACTGGTTAAGGTCATGGCTTCAGTGTTCAACTTTATTTTGAATCCCATCCCTGGTATTTATTGGCAGCATGGCTTTGTACGAGCAATGTGATTTCTCAAAACTTCAGTTTATTCAGCCATAAAATGAGAATACCTATGAGTTACAGGTTCCCATTCAGGTAAAATCTCGTATGTAAAGCCTTAGTGCTATGCCTGACACAGATAAGCACTCAACTGCCTAACACCTTATTGGTGTTAGAAGTGGTGGTGACCACTTTGGAAAACAGTGTGGAGGTCCCTCAAAAGATTAAAAATAGAGCTACCCTATGACCCAGCAATTGCACTACTGGGTATTTACCCCAAGGATACAGACATAGTGAAGAGAAGGGCCATATGCACCCCAGTATTCATAGCAGCATTGTCCACAATAGCCAAACAGTGGAAGGAGCCAAGATGCCCTTCAACAGATGACTGGATTAAGAAGATGTGGTCCATATATACAATGGAATATTACTCAGCCATCAGAAAGAACAATTACCCAACATTTGCAGCAACATGGACGGGACTGGAGGAGATTATGCTAAGTGAAATAAGTCAAGCAGAGAAAGACAATTATCATATGGTTTCGCTCATTTGTGGAACATAAGGAATAGAAGAGAGATCGGTAGAAGGAAGGGAATAATGAAGGGAGGTAAACAGAAGGGGGAATGAACTACGACAGACTATGGACTCTAGGAAACAAACTGAGGGTTTCAGAGGGGAGGGGGATGGGGGATGGGCTAGCCCGGTGATGGGTATTAAGGAGGGCACATACTGCATGAAGCACTGAGTGTTATATGCGAACAATGAATCATGGAACACTACATCAAAAACTAATGATGTACTGTATGGTGACTTACATAATAATTAAAAAATAAATAAAATTAAAAGATATTTTCCCATTTAAAAAAAAAAATCTCTTATTCAAAAAAAAAAAGTGGTTTCGTTCTGTGCTCTAATAGACAGAGACTTGGGTTTTTCTTCCACCAAACACAAGCATCAACAAGTGTGAACATGAACAAATGTCCACCTTTCTTATTGTTCGTGTGTGCATAATTGCCACATCAGTCCATGAATTTAAGGAAACAAATTCATATTTCCTGTAGACTTGGAATAGGAAATCTTTCTACAAGTTGATGAGAAGCTAAGATTGGATACCTCGTGGAACCAGTCTAAGGATTCAGTTATCCAATGGAGTCCTTGAAAGTACTTGTTTTACCTAGGGAAATGAGCCATGGACTAGAAAAAGTCAATGAGAATTCTAACTAAACTTTAGAAATGGTTCCTTTTTTTTTTTTAACACTCCATAAAAAACCCAACGGAGGCACACCTGGGTGTGTTAATCAAAAATCCTACTACTAGAAACGGATAAAACCAAGATTTGAATTCATGTTTGCTAACTCTAAGTACAGCGGTATTTACAATTGAATTTAAGCAGTAAGAATAAGAGATTTACACACAAGGCTATAGGAGAGGGAAGAGAAACTGCTTGCCTTGTGTAGACCTAGCAAGAAAACGACAACGACAACGACAACAGATGAATCCCTGCATCAGGGAAATTTTGATTCTTCTTGTTTGGTAATCTTGAGAACAACAACGAACCTCCCAACATCTATAAAACTCTATAAAGCCATAGTTTCTGCAGTTCATCACCACATATTGCTTATGTCTTCCAGTGTCTCAAACAAATTCTTCTCAATTAGATGACCAGCTCTTTAAAGGCCATGTTTTATACTTCCTTTTTCTACCTTTACTCAGGAGTATATGAATTTTACTCATCCACTTAGTTCATAATGTCTTGTCTGAAAGCTAAGACTAAGTATTAAAATAGTATCTGATCATCCTTTTCAGGTCTGTGATACTGAACTTCAGAAAAGAGGACTGTAGGGGCGCCTGGGTGGCACAGCGGTTAAGCGTCTGCCTTCGGCTCAGGGCGTGATCCCAGCGTTATGGGATCGAGCCCCACATCAGGCCCCTCTGCTATGAGCCTGCTTCTTCCTCTCCCACTCCCCCTGCTTGTGTTTCCTCTCTCGCTGGCTATCTCTATCTCTGTCAAATAAATAAATAAAAAATAAAATCTTAAAAAAAAAAAAAAAAAGGACTGCATTATTCAGCTCACTTTGTATAACCCCCAAACAATACTGCATACTGTATATGGATACTGGATAAGTGATTAAAAATGAGTGGAACTCATTAAAGAAAAATGACAAGTCAGTATTCTACATTATTCAATGTTTTTATGGAGTATAACAAGATTTCTAACCTTTTACATCAACATTTACATCCATATTTACCCACACTAATACATACACATATGTATATATACATGTATGCATAGGATATTTTTAGATCGAAATATTTTTCACTCTTTGAAAAATGTGTCATTACTTGTGATGCTGGAGAGCTTGGGTTTGGCCCACCAGATCCATCGTCCATCCATTCCCCTGTTGTGTGCCCTGGTAGATGGACCTTGAGGGACTGTTGCCTACTTAGGTCTTCGTCTTCTCACTTCTGTTGGGTTCAGTCAGTGGGTGACACCAACAGTAAGTTGAGAGAGGTGGAGAGAGTAGTCAGGAGTTATTTACTCCCCCACCTCCTGCTCTGTTAAGCTGTTCCAAGTCAGTCAGCTGTGTCCCTATACCAAAGGCAACGGCTCCCATCAAGTGACTCTCCCCCACAGCCATTCTCCCCAGGTTCTGGGATTATCTCCTTCCTCTTGCCCCATTTAGTCTAACTGCTCCAAGCCAGTACCAGCCCTGAGGATACCATCCCTTCTTCACTTTTCCCAAAACCCCATTTACAGTTTTGTAAGTTTTACATTTCTCCACTAACACAGATTAATCTTACCAAGCAGATCTCAAAAAATGATTATACAAGCATCTGCCCATGAAACGAAAACAAAATGTGTTCATGAAGTGTTTTAAACCTTAGGCATAAGGCCAGCATTTGTTTCTAGGGCTGAACCGATCCCTTACTAACACTCTGAATATGCGTCCTTAATTATACACACAACACACTAAAAGGCATGGTCCATCTCCCTAGTCCTCATGTTAGAGATTTCAAAACACAGCAACAAGGAAATTTCACCAAAAGCTGTTACAAATTGAAGCCTGGGAGGAACCTGAGTAGTAATTAGTTTTGAGGATTCTTCTATTCTATGACTGTTGTAATAAATCCTATCTTTTAGATGCAACAGGAATAAAGCTTTAATACCTTATGCATTCTGGTGGTTTATTTATGTTCAGGAAAATTACAAAGTTTAAATAACTCTACTAATTTCACATTTGGAGGCAGGGCTCCCTGAAATAAATGTTGAAATTTAAAAGTAAATTTGAAAAAAAATCTCCATTCTTTGGGCGCTTCATTTCAGATATGCTGCCAAAGGAGTTATCTGTAAGTCAATAACCCCTCTTTACACAAATAATTAAGAATGTCACGTTCTCAAAAAATATAGGAATAAATGGAATCCCTTATTTTGACTATTTTTAAAAGATAGGAAAAATATTGATTTGGCAAGCATTTTCACCTAAATTAATCCAATAGGCTTCTAAGACAAAACCTCATGAGCATACATTTCCCCATTCACATTGCTGTCGTCATGGAGACCAATCTCTGGCACATTTGATGGTGTAACCTACACATCTTTCTAGCCCCGAAAATTCCGTTGTTGCCATGGAAACTGCCAGTCACTAGCCTTTCTATTCCTCGACGCTCCCATAGATACCACTGCAATTTCAGCTATGATTTTCCTAACCTTTAGCAGTCTTAAGGCTTTCTGGCAAGACCAGGAAAAAAAAAAAAAAAACAACTCTTGGTATCCTGTACCTAAATGTAACAATTTATTTCAGTCAAATATTACGACATGAACACCATGTTAGTAATAATTTTAATAGAATCCCAGGTGAGCCTTAAAATAATTCAGCAGCTCAAAATTCTAAAGAGATTTCTAATGTCATAAAATGCATTAATTCCTAAGTTAATAAAAATCTCAAGTAATAGAAACTTACTTAACGTAATAGACTTTGAAGTTAATCCCTTTCGGCAAAAAGGTAATCAAAAAATAAGATGTGGAATCTCCTAAGATAACTCAATGGGGACACGATTACACATTTGCCTCTTCAGTATTCTTAGCCTATCAATCTAGAAAACCAATTTCTGATAAATGAGCTATTTAATATCTGCAGAAAAACTGTATATGAAACATGGGAGCCAACATGATCTATATGTATAGATCTAAACCTGGCAACCCACAGGGTCAATTAGATTTCTAGAACTCAACTGACCTGACATATTCTTTTTTTGAATTATAGGCTTCCATTTAAAAATCAAGGGAAGACCCATATTCAGATTCCCAGCTTCTCTTAAGACACTGGAATATATGGGGGCACCTGGGTGGCTCAGTCGGTTAAGCGTCTGCCTTCGGCTCAAGTCATGATCCCAGGGTCCTGGGATCGAGTCCCACGTGGGGCTCCCTGCTCAGCAGGGAGTCTGCTGCTCCCTCTCCCTCTGCCCCTAAATCCTGCCCTCTCCCTCCCTTCAAAAAAAAAAAAAAGACACTGGGATATCTGAAAACATCAGGTCTGTACTTCCACATGATCACTAGTCGGCTTACCACAATCCCTGCCATCCCCCTCTGCATTACAACTAGACTATGGCACTCATTCCAAGGACATGACTAGTCCCTATCTAAAATAAAAACAACAGCCACACTAGAAAATGTGATCCTTAGAATATTCAGGCATTAAGTCAGTCAGAAATAGTGAGTGGCTGGGTGTGGAAGTTACAAGATAAAGAACAGAACTAAGAATGACTGAGATTTCTTGGTTGGAGAAAGGGGATAGTTCGGTGGGCAAATCCCTGGACNAAACAACAGCCACACTAGAAAATGTGATCCTTAGAATATTCAGGCATTAAGTCAGTCAGAAATAGTGAGTGGTTGGGTGTGGAAGTTACAAGATAAAGAACGGAACTAAGAATGACTGAGATTTCTTGGTTGGAGAAAGGGGATAGTTCGGTGGCAAATCCCTGGAATAAGAAGCAGAAAACAGGGCGCCTGAGTGGCACAGTTGGTTAAGCATCCACCTCTTGGTTTCACCTTGGGTAATGATCTCATGGGTCATGAGATCATACCCTGCACAAGGGGTCTGTGCTCGGTGGGAAGTCTGCTTGAAGATTCTCTCCCTTTGCCCCTTCCCCCAATACTGTGTGTGTACACACTCTAAGAATGTGTTTAAAAACTACAAAAAGATACAGTTAGAGTGATTGAGGGGGAATTAATGAAAATAGATCTGGAAATTTTGGCTTTGTAGTAGCTGTGCAAGATCAAAGTACAGACACAGCAGGGAGTCAATATTGGGGGAATGTATATATAACCAGAATTTTCATGCTATTATTGATGGTAATTTCTAAAAAATTAAGACTACATAGTAGTGTTCTTTATAAGATACTAGAACACTATACTTGTAAGTTTAAGCTATGGATAGGTACTCAAAATGTTTAGAGCAATGACTTTAATGAGTCTTCAAAAGCCTAGGAAATGATCAAATTTCTGAGGAAAATAATATTCCATAGTATCAGCCTGATTCTTAGTTTACCAGATGATTTGACTGAGACATATACACGAAGCACAAACGTTTACTTTTCTAGTAAAAGCATGTTCTTCTCCATTGGCATGGAAAGCTACAGCGGAGTAATAATCAGAATATTAGAAAATGTACTTGTATGCAGCTTCTCCCCAGGGAGGACATTCAACTGATTAATTCCTGCACTCATTCAAGTTACCGAACATGTCAGAAAGAGTTGTGTTACAGTTGGTCATCAAGAGGATTTAACAGCCAGTTGGCCAGTAAGCTGGCCCCAAGCAATCCAAGGCTCCTTACCCCTTCCTCCCCTGTCCTTGAAATGTATATTCTACTTACTATATGCATGCAAGCAGTTTTTCAAGGACGCAGCCTTGAGGCTAAGAGTTTGTTGAGACCATTTGGGCTGAACATGTGACCAAACCACTTAGGGGCTTTATAAAAACCCTTAAGATTCTGGCAGGCAGGTGCTAACATCAACTCATCTTGTAGCAGTGCCCAAGACAAGGCTTGCACGTAAGCTCTATTGCTTAGTAAGTCCACTCCTACCTGCCCATCTGCAGTGGTCTGCTTCCTTTGTTCTCTCTCCCTACCTTCCATGTAAGAGGGCCAGTTTCAAATTTCACCCAGGAACCCCGAGGTCATGGGCCATGAAGTTGAGGCAAATTCTCTTGGCAAAGAACGGGAATAGAAATAGATCAATGATTTAAGGAGCCTGTAAGAAGAAAACTGCACTCGGTGTTTCAAAACCTAGGTTGCATCTATAAAGAGGGCAACACCTTCCCCCATTCTGTAGAGTGAGCCACTTAATCCACTTCCACAACAGCGTTGGGAATCACTGAAGACCACCAGCTACCAAAAGCTACCAATGACCAAACATGATGGTTTCTGAATTCTCTATCCTCACGGTCCCAAAATTGGAAAGGAGAACCTGATCTCTAATTTGATAGCATCAGATTATTTGTGGGTTCTCGCTCAGAAAAATCTAGTGTTGGCACATCCACAGACAACCTGAAGTGATTAAAAAAAAAAATAGTATTGAGGATTCTAAGTCAAGAACCATGGTATTTCACATCCATGTTATCAAGTCTATGAAGAGGTTTAACTAAAGGAAATAAAGACTTTCAATCTTTATGAGGAATATCAATGCCGTAATTTTTCAAATGTTTCCTATCTATACACTTCACTTTTAGTTGGCAGGATGGGGAAAGAAGGCAACATCCTTTTAAAACACTTTTATTGTTTTAGTATTACTTACTAAAATATGCATATTACATGAGAAGTAAAATAATTTCAATAAGGCATTAGCAATGCCTGACATGTAATAAGCACTCAAAATTTAGCACTACTTTTACTGTAAAATTCATAGTAGCACCAGAATGCATTCTCAGAAAAATATGCACAGATACAAGCTCACAGACACATATACACAGAACTCCTCTCTTTGGATAAAAGATCCTACCTTAGACCCCATGATGTGTCACACTTTTCTACTCCATCATATATCGTGAATATATTTCCACATTAAAATACATACTTGTCTCTTCTCCAGTAACTTTTCTATTGCCTGCCAAATAGTATTCTGCAGATAGCTCCAGTTCTAGGAGGTTGAAGGGTTCTTTTCTTGCCTTCAAATAAACCACAGTAATCAAGGCTCATTAGATTTCTGTGCCACCGTCCAGAAGATTCGGGCAGCATCCATCTTATGTAGCCAGATGCGGGTTGGGGTGGTGGGGGGGATACACCACACACCACCAGTTCCAGGAGAAGATCCAGCAGGGAAAAACCTTACCTTTAGGTTTGTCCTTCCTGACTTCTTCTAGTCTCACACAAACATACACAGGCATATAAAGTTTAAGGCCAGGGGCGCCTGGGTGGCACAGCGGTTAAGCGTCTGCCTTCAGCTCAGGGCGTGATCCCGGCGTTATGGGATCGAGCCCCACATCAGGCTCCTCTGCTATGAGCCTGCTTCTTCCTCTCCCACTCCCCCTGCTTGTGTTCCCTCTCTCACTGGCTGTCTCTATCTCTGTCAAATAAATAAATAAAATCTTAAAAAAAAAAAAAAGTTTAAGGCCATAAAGTTAAAATTATCTTTTTCAAAAAAAAAAAAAAGAAAGAAAAGAAAAGCACAAAATCTGGCTAATTCTGAGAGAAATTACAACTACAAAGAAGACTTAAAAATTGAAAAAGGGAGAAAAACTTGCCACAAATTCCTCCCCACAAAAGTCCAGAGCTAAAGTCTCGGAGTACACGCAAGGCATCTGCCGTATTACCTTGGCCCCGTCATGTGAGATGCACGCAGGAAAGCCAGGGACAGTGTAAAAAGCCCCTAAAGGGACATGCAAATCATATGATGCTAAAGCAGAAATTCAGTATGCTCCTGTCAGGTCTACCTACTTCAGCCTAAGAGTAGGTGACATAGTAAATTAGGGCCCTACACACACATTTCAGTAGCCTCTCAATTCTCTAACAGCTCTGCATAGACCAAGCAAGGGGCACGTTAGCTTCCGAGCAAACTCATTTGAAACTCAAGAACAAAAAGAATTTTTGTCTCCAGTTTTCTTCACGTGGGTCCAGCACACCAGGAAAGAGTACTCTCACAGTTTGAAGAAACGCGTATTCGCAGTCCGGAGCCCAAAGAAGAGAGTTTATTTTTCCAGAGAAATCAAGATGAGAATTCTGAGGACTATGAACTACCATGCATAGGTTTGGCCACTTGAAAAATAGCAGACCCTGCTGCAAGAATTACAGCCAAACAGCTTCTTCGAGTGAAAAAGGAGAAAAGAACCAAATATAATGGGATACAAGATAATCTTATCCCCGTGTAACATTCAAATAACCCACCTAGGAAATTATTTTCAACAAAACAGTATTGGTAAGAGAAGACCTATGCACACATATTCACCTATGTTCTCCTTTTGAAAGATAGGAGGATAAATCTCAGTGGCACTTACAATAAAACAGGAGGTGAAATCATTATAAGTCCATTTAAGTGAAGAAAGGAAAACAGAGGGGAGAGAAGAGGAAGAAAGGAGTACTGAATGTCCTTTGTCAAGTTCATTATGCACATATACACTGGAAGTTTAAATAACTTCCATCATCTGAGTAAACAATTGATCTGGGTTCTTATGACCTGAACAACAGGTCTATTTCTAGGAGTTCTCCAAATCTCCAAATTCAGTCACTTGCAAATCTCTAAGTTCTGACAATTCTAAACATAAAGCCCACATCCTTGGTTTGGCTAAAGACAAGATTCTCCTTTCTAGCAGCTCCATAAATAAGAGCCAGTAGTCCCCTCCTTTGGACCCATCTTATAGCTGAAAAGTGAGCATAAGGAGGCCACCTAACAGACTTCATCCATCCTGGTTGTGCATGTGCCACTCTAGGTCTAGACTAAGATTTGTCAGTCATTAATTCTGCAAATATCAAGCATTACACTGCTATGGACTAGGCATCATGCTTGGCCCTGTAGGGACAATGAATGAAACTGCAATTTTACACCTAGAGAAGGAAGAGATATTAAATACATGATTGCTTTTTCAAAGCAATTGTGGGAAGTGCTACCAGGGAGAAAGAAGCCCAGGGAACTGGGAGATGTGTCCCCAAGAGTATGGGGAAGACTGCAGTTCAAGCAAAGATTGAAAGACGAGACGTTGTTGGCTGGAACAAAGGGAACAATAGCAAACCAAAGAGGTAAAGATGTTGAACACAAGGCCAGAGATATTAGGCAACCCAAGTCAGTAGAATATGAAAAAAAGCAAACATTCCCCATACCCTAGAGGATTATAAATTAAAACCATCCCTGCCTGAACGTCAAAGAGAAGGAAACCAACATGAGCACCTATTACATACTAGGTACCATCTTAGGCCTCTCGATAGCTGTTTGATCTTCCTAACAAACCTGTGAGAAGAAGGTCATTGTCTATTTTACAGAAAGAAAATGAAAGCTAAAAACAAACTTATCTGAACTTGACTTCTGGTTCTGAACAACGGATTCCACAGTAATACTCAGCAAGTATAATTATCTCCATTAATCTCGTTTCTTAGAAGAAATGTTAGTAAAATATATAAAATGATTCTCGTGAAATATTTCCTCAAAAATTTTTCCTATTTAAATATAGGTTAATAATTATTGTTCATGTATTCAGATTAAAGTTTCTTTTTAAAATCTAATTTTAAATATAATAGTCAAGTGTTATTACATGTTATTGGAATTTTTCCACATGGATAATGTGAAATGGACTTTTACTCATACTAAAAATCCATTTTAGGAAGTTTCATAAATTTGCAAATTAAAAAAATCAAGTTTGATTGCTGTGTTAAACCATTTGAAATTGTTAATATTCAACCATATGAATCAGCAAAAATAATTTCATGCAGTTCAACCTAGTATTTGTTTCATTCATGCTAAACGTATGGCATTCTAATGGGCATGAAAAAATTATAAAACACTTCTAACTCCTTCAGCTTGAAGGGACAAGGTATAAACTGTTAAGTATTTAAGCAAACTTAATATTTAAATCCAAGTATTTTAAAGCAGTACATAATTACCAACTGAAGGGCATAAAACAGTAAGCTCAGAGAAAGAACATAATTTAAAGACATCTCCAGGGGCTAGAGGGACTTAGAGAAAACCTTAAAAATCCAGCAGAATGTGATGGGGGCTCGAAGGGATGGCAAATTCAAATGCTGATGAGGGCCTGGGAGGAACTAAAAAGAAAAGCCATTTAAAAGAGTAGGACAACAGCCATCAGGGGCACTGTGGTAAACTAGATAAAGTGTGTGTGCCTTGCATTCAGACATTCAAGTTCACTTTAAAAACAAACACTGTACTTACTAAACAAAACACATCTCAGAAGTAAAGGTTTTGAGACGGGTGGTCTGTGAACTCTAGTTAGAAAATTAAGCAAGCTTATTAATAGACCATAAAAGGCAGAGGCAAGGAGAAGGACAATCAAGGCACTTGCCATATAAGAAAGCAGAGGCCAGTTTGTTAGCACAAAGGGTGCACAGAAGAAGGGAGGAGATAAGCCCAGAAGGGAGGTCAGCCAAGGTCGGAAAGGCCGTCGGCGTTAAGACTAGGAAGTTTAAACTGGACAGCTTGAATTTTCCTAGATGTGCGGGGGCTTGGTATCAGTCTTTATTTCTATTAGTCCAATTTCAAAGCCTGTTGCTTCATTTTTTCGCCTTGTCCATTTCCCATTCATATTTGGGATCTAGCTTTAACAAGCCCATCACCACTTTCTTCAAGTTCACTAGAACCATTCATCTCTCATCTCTCAAGACTTACAGAACCTTCTATCCACATTGTAGTTAGCCATGTGTATCTTGGTTTTCCTACTAGGCAGAGTCTGAGAAAGTACATCTAAATCACATTTGTACCCTATACATCACAGAAAAATGGCACTGAAGACCTGGAAATTGAATCATTATTCCACTGAAAGCACTTTACCCTCTAGGAAATGGGGGAACCATTAAATGTTTTAAAGTACATGTCTAATGGGACCAAAATAATGTTTTGGAAAGTTATTTGGTAGAAACATAGAATAATACAGAAAAAAGACCAGATGTCTAGGTCAAGAAGTAGGACATCATGGTTCTAAACGGCCAGGGAGACAAAGAGATCAAAGATGACTGGGAAGTTTAGTGTGACGGGATTAAAATAATGTAGTAAGAAAGACAAGAAGAAACTGATTCAGGCAAAGAGAGTGAGAGAAGTTGACTTTAGATCTGTTCAGGTTTCTATGGCAATAGAACCACCAAGAGGAAGCATAGAATTAAGTTTGAGAGAGAACACCTCTTTCTGTGTGTTTCTCTGATTATTAAATGAAGTAATTTATTCTATATTATGACAAGTATTGAGAAAACTATGTATTTTCATTCTCACGTCCCAGAACCTGGCTTAGGTTAAAAAGAAACAGAGGGGACAGTAACAGGACAAGAACCAAAAAGAAATGTTGCCAAGAGCTACTCAGGGGTGTTTGGGGGGGGCAGCATTAAATGAATACAACATACCCCTCTAACTCCATATAGTCAGTTCCATCAGTATTTAAGTTCTGCTACAATGCCTGGAATAAACTCTAGATGGCCACAAAGTACAGAACAGTTGGCAAAAGTACAACGCACAGCACATTCAGTACCACTGAGACCAAGTGGCAGACTTCTCAATACAATGCTTTTCTGACTTTTCCCACATTTGAGATCACTTACATTGGGGGGGAAAAAATCAAAGTTCATAATCCAAGGTCTATATTCTTTCAAGAGATCCTTACATAGTCTTTAGGTGATCTATAAATTTTCTGTATGTGCATATATGCCTTTTTCTGAAGGGAGACTCACTGATTTCCTCAGAGATTTGAGATATAAGAAATTAGGAACCATTGCTGAAGGATAAAGTCAATGATACCTACTTACCATGTTAACTAAATCCTGATAAGTCTCACCGAATAGAAAATATATATATATACAATTGACTCAACCATTCATATTACTATCATTTTATTGCTAAGTAGATATCCTTATAAAGACAAAGTTATGAAAGTATTTTACATACATTAAAGGAATAAATGCAGGAAACTAATCTGTATATGTTATAGGATTTCAACCATAGAAAATGTATTTTGAGGGGGGAAAAAAAGTCCCTCATCAAGGATCTAAATTTTAGGGGCGCCTGGATGGCTCAGTTGGTTAAGTGTCTGACTCTTGATTTCAGGTCTGGTTAGGATCTCAGGGTCCTGAGATCAAGCTCCATGTCAAGCTCTGCGCTGAGCAGGGAGCCTGCTTAAGATTCTCTCTTTCCCTCTACTCCCCCTCCCCCGCTCGTGCACACACTCTACTCAAGATAAATTTTAGTTTTTCAAGATGTTTTGTGTTCTCCAAATTGTTACAGCATGTATTGTTTCAGTATTATGTTTAATGTGTATGTTTATATGTAATTTATAAAGATACATGGAGACCTCAGACTTCCAAGATTAAACGTAAAGATATTTTGCCTACGTGGGTATAGCAGACAGCCAAAAACGACCCACTCTCAGATTTTTCTGGATACCCACCAATTTGAGAAAATGTTGTTTTGTTGGTGCTCATGTTGCCCTCATATCCCAGGCTTATCTCACCGTACAGATTTTTCTCCCCCTCCAACCCATAATAAGGTTCCTCCCAGGTAATGGAATCTCTAATTTAGAAATAATCTGAAGAGAAAAATCAAACCTGTCCTTTAGAAGTATACAAGTCTACAGCTTCTAAAATTGTCAGTAAACCTCCACCTCCTTGGCATCATAAACGCTGTACCTGGGAATGCCAATATCAGGACCATCCAGGGCAGGCATGCCATGTTCCAGCAGTGGTTCCCAACCAAGGGCAGTAGGGACCCCAGCTAATGTTTTCGACCTATTGAGGTATTGTGGTGATGACTGTAACCAGGGGCTACTACTGTCATTTAGAACACAAGGGCCAGGGATGCTAAACAGCCTACCACAAGAGCAGTCCCCTTGTAATAAAGAGCTGTACTGCCAAAATGCCTATAGCATCTCCATTGAGAAAGACGGAGCCTTTTTGGCCTGTGTTCTTGCCACCCCTTCTTCTTTTGCAAGCCTCAAGTCCAAATCCATCTATTCTAGGAAGCCTTCCCCAAGCACCTCATTGTATCCCTTCTATTTCCCTCTCCTGTACTCGTATGGTACTAAATTATACAGTTTCCTATAGGAGGATTTAAGAGCTTCCTATATAAATGTTTTGCTTTCCTCAACAGAATTACTAGCTCTCAAAGTCATGGTTCTCCAGGAAAATTTTGAGTACAATCATCTAGGAAAATGCCTCTGAACAAACCAGGATAGATATTACAGGAAAAGGTCAGATATTGTAATGGCTTTAGACTTTCTAGGTAGAGTCATATAACAAAACAGAACAAAAACAAAACAAAAACCTCAAATACAAGCTGTGCTGAAGAGTTAACCTTAACTTAGAAGCTGACAGTAGCAGCAGCACTGTGCTCATGCAATACTGGTTCCAAAGTGGAAGATTCAATATAGTCCCCTTTCTGATTTTTCTAGTTGCTAGCAAATTAATGAAAGCTTACTTCAACATTTTGATTATTAGACATCTTAGCTAATTTCTTAAAACTCTAGTTCATTCTTTATCATGATCAATAGCACTTATTACCAAAGAGGACCTACAAAGGGCGAATAGACACATGAAAAAAAATGCTCAGCACTCATCACCAGGGAAATACAAATCAAAACCACAATGAGCTACCACCTCACACCTGTCAGAATGGCTAAAATTAACAACTCAGGAAACAACAGATGTTGGCAAGGATGGAAAGGAAGAAGAACCCTCTTACACTGCTAGGGGGAATGCTAATTGGTGCAGCCACTCTGGAGAACAGGATGGAGGTTCCTCAAAAAATTAAGAATAGAGCTGTCCTATGACCCAGCAATTGCACTACTAGGTATTTATGCACAGGATATAAAAATAGTCATTCAAAGGGGCACATGCACCCCAATATTTATAGCAGCCATGTCCACATTACCCAAACTATGGAAAGAGCCCAGATGCCATCAACAGATGAATGGATAAAGAAGATATGGTGTGTGTACACACACACACACACACACACACACACAAACAGTGGAATATTTGTCCTTTGAGCTCAGCCATCAAAAAAAATGAAACCTTGCCATTGACAACAACGTGGATGGAACTATAGAGTATTACGCTAAGCAATATGAGACAGAGAAAGACAACTACCATATGATTTCTCTCATATGTGTAATTTAATTAAACAGAACTTAGGGGGAATGGAAGGAAAATAGAAATACAGAGGCAAATCATAAGAGACTCTTAAATATAGGTAACAAATAGGGTTGCTGGAGGAAAAGTGGGTGGGGAGATGGGGTAACTGGGTGAAGGGCATTAAGGAGGGCATGTGATATAATGAGCACTGGGTGTTATATGTAATTGATGAATCAGTAACTCTACCCTGAAACTAATAATACACTACGTTAACTAACTTGAATTTAAATTTTTTGAAAAACCACTTATTAGGTTCATATGCTGGGAAAACTTCATACCAATTAAAACCTAACCTATTTTTTAGTGGTTTCCCAACAAAAATAAATAAAACAAGCAAAATTTTACTATGTGTAGAAAAAGAATTTTATGGGACTTAGCATGATGGTGATGGAGAAAGAAGCAAAAGATGCTGACAAAAAATTACACTCTTTGAAAAAGGTATGGTGGGATGCCCTGTAACCAGTTAAGTGAAGGTTTAGTGGGATAAATGGAATTACAGAATTCATGTAAATGCCTAGGATTTTATAATCTGAAGTCACGGGAACAATTTCTGTTGGGTATGAATTCGGAGTAGGAACAGGAAAAAAAAAAGGTGAAGGAAATGTTCAGGAAAAGGACCTAGAAAAGCTAAAATGGAGAAAAGTGATAATAGAAGTTAAAAAAAAAATAGGACTACTTTGAAAAAGAGTTTGGGCAATTTGGTCTTAATTCCATGATCAATGGGCAACTACTAAGGCCATAAAAGGATTCAAGCAATCAAATGACAAATTATTTTTTAAAAGTTGTTTTCTGCTCTGGCTCCTGATATTTAAAATGTAATCAGAGGATTCAGCAGATATCCATTCTCTATATTCAAGTTCATGAACTAGTGTTTTAAATATTCTTGATGTACACATGGTTATAGATCACCTACATATATATATTATCAAAGCATTATTTTTTAACATTTTTATTTAATGTTTAAAAGTCCAGAGAGTGACAGTTTGGTCTTACACACTATAATCACAATTTATAGTAACAGTAATTTCATTTAAAGCAATAGGTTTGTTGCAATGGATTAAGAGTATTTAAAGGTCAGAGGGTCCCTAGGGAACCTCAATAGATATTTTTCTGAGACATACAGCCAGCCAACAAACACATGAAAATATGTTCAACATCACTAATCAGGGAAATGCAAACGAAAGCCAAAATGAGATATCATACCTGTTAGAAGTGCTAAAAATCAAAAATTAAAAGTGTTGACGAGGATGTGGAGAAAAAGGAACCCTCGTGCACTGTTGTTGGGAATGGAAATTCGTACAGCCGGTGTGGAAAACAGTATGGAGGATCCTCAAATAATTAAAGATAGAAATACCATATGATCCAGTGGTTCCACTATTACCCAAAGAAAAACAAAAAAAAAAATCTGTATTCTATATTCTAGAATATTGAGTCCATCAAGCCTCATTGAGCCCATATTCTAAATACTTTAAGTTGACAAAATGGCTTTCAAACGTAGATCTGAACGTTGCCTGATAAACAGAATGGATTCTTCACCCAGCCAAACTCCCAACCCAATCGTTGGGATTTTCAACCATAACATGCACCCTCCCAGCAATTTTATCCAGTGTATCTAAAACAGACCATCCACTCATTTACTCTGCAATCATATTAAGTGCTTTACAGGTGTCAAATGCCAGCATAGACCCTGCTGCTTCACAGGACATACATTTAATTATACTTGGTTCTCAGGTAGTTTTTATTTCCGTCTTACAAGTTCAAAGATCTCTCCTCTGAAAAGGTTTCCTTTAGGCTGGGTAGAATGGAGGGAAAAAGCCAAGTTCAGGTCCCAGCTACATCTTTCTTAGCCCATTACCCTGAGCAAGCAGTTTAAGTTTCATATTAAATAAGATTCCTACATGGCCCAATTTATCCCATAAGGTTGTTATAATGGATAAATGAGGTGCTGTATGCACTTCACGTCTGTAAGTCACTGGAGAAGTGGAAAGAGATAAATGCAAAGAAATGTTACTCCTAAAATGAAGGCCACAGAGTGAAAAGGCAATTAATAATCCACAAACATTAGGAAATATTTAATTTCATGAATAATGATGCAAACCTTAAGCTTCTTTTACCCATTAAACAAAGAAAAATCTCTCAAAATTGATAGTAAGGGCATTAACAGTATCCACAATCTGCCTTTAAATAGAAGAACTTTGGCCATATTATTTGCTTCTAAATCAATACTTTTAGAAATATATAAAGAAATATTTGTTCATGAAGCTTCATAACAATTTTATAGGGGGAAATGTAACAACCTAAATGTACAGAAATAGGAGGATGTTTAAAATAACGTAGTAGGGAGATGTTTTAAATAACATAGAATTCAAAGACGGAAGGTAATGAAGCCATTAACAGTCATGACTTTGAAGACTAATGTAGAAATAATCACATGGATTGAACTTGTCAATGCTCAGCACATGCAGAATTTTCATGATACTAGGAGCAGAGTAACTATTTCATGGAGCTTAGAGTCTAAGTAGAAATAACTAGATAGAAAACTGGATTTCATCCAGTCAGTGATTAGAGTTGTATATTAAATATATATTTAAAAAGCAAGGAATCTATAAAATGAGAACAACTATCTTTAGATAATTAGAAAATGGATTATGGGATGCCTGGGTGGCTCAGTTGGTTAAGTGTCTGACTCTTGATTTCAGCTCAGGTCTGGATCTTTCCAGGTTGTGAGACTGAGCCCCACTTTAGGCTTCATACTCAGCAGGGAGTCTCCTTGAGATTCTCTCTCCATCTGCCCCTTCCCCCTCACACTCTCACTCTAAAATAAGTAGATCTTTAAAAAAAAAAAAAAAGAATTCTAATTTTACTCCTATTTTTCAGAGGTTTTAGGACATGGAAAGTTTATAAAAATACATTCAAAAGAAAAGGTTTCTAATTTTCATCAGTAAAATCAAACACACATTAAGAACCAATAACGTAGCCAGCAACTTCTGCTTTCAAGAGATTTAGTTCCATTTAACTCAAAGAAGTGGACATGGGATAGGAGGAAGAGGAGAACAGGATCAGATCAGGGTAGGCTGAGGTAGTTAAAGGTTCTCAGAGGTCATTCAGGATTCATAGGAGCAGACTACTGATTAAAGGGCATGCAGATGGAGGACATGGTTTTTGCAGTCCCAGGGGACAGTAAATTCTTCTGTTGGGAAACGTTAACTTTGAGAGATCTTGGACATATAATAATTGTACACATTTAAGGTACAGAACTTGATGTTTTGATATGTACACACATTGTGAAAAGCTATTAAGCTAAATAACTTATCACTTCTACATAGTTACCAGCATGTGTGTGTAAAGATTTAAGATCTACATCTCAGCAAATCAAGTATACAATACAGCATTAAGTCCTCTTATCTATTATCACTGTGCTCATGGTGACATTAGACTTCCAGAACCCATGCCTCTTGTGAAACTTTATACCCTAATTTCTCCTTTTCCCATCCGCTAGCTGCCATTCTAGTCTATCTCTAGAAGTTAAGACCTCTGCGCTCTCAAGTTCACTGCAGCATTATTCGCAAGAGCCAAGATATGAAAACAGTGTTTTAAGTTAGGTCAAGGGTTGGGGGAGAAGGAATCAAGGGATGGATGGACAGGTTAGAGCTCGATGCTAGAAGTGTAAAAAGCCAAGTTGAAGAGCTTGCTCTTGATGTACACAGCAAGGGTTCACTAAATATTCTGGAGTAATGATATTCTGAGAGCAGAATGAACACCTAGGGGAGTTGGAGAGCAGAGAATGGATCAGCAGCTAGGAGGCAGAGGTGCTGAAGAGTTGAACTCCAGTTGTGGCAAGAGAATGGAGAGGAAGCAAAGCACCTGCTTGCCATTTCAAAGGAAATGACACCGATTCCTTCGGCTCTGCCAAAATAAAACTCACTACAATCTGACCACAGACAACTGAATGATGGAGGAATTTTTTTTTTTCAAATAAATGACTTATCTACCTGAAGAGCCTTAGGCAGAGGCAAAAATTGAAATACCAAAAGTTATTATCCATCCATTCTCATGGGTTAGTAGAAGAAAGACCATTCTAAAAAAGCACACCATAAATGATCATTGTGTACACAGTGAAGTGATGGCTGGCCTACGTATCAGAGTAGTTTCTGCCAACTTTCAGCCAGCAAAGTTGAAATGGAGACAGAAGTAAACATTCAAACAAAAGGTCATCAATTACTTATGACAAATTAGAATCCACAGCAAGTCTACATAGCTTGGCACTTTGCTGCTTACATAGCTTGGCACTTTGCTGCTTACATATGCCAAAATTTAAATTTAAATCCAAAGCTATTTTAGATCAGATTCATTTTTATGTCGCAAGGCAATTTAATGAAAATATGAAAAGATGCTATAAAATCTTGCTGTTTTAGTCTTCAACAAGAAGTACACAGAATATCCTGAAATTGAAGACACAAGGTCTTAAATTGGATAATCTTCTATTACCTGGTTTGTCATCTCTTCCAGATTGATTGTTCTTAGTAATTTTGATAACCCCTATCCCTCCGTACTCAGGTATGGTGAAGATGACCTAAAGACTTATATGGATGTAGCAAAGGTCTATAGTATTATTTCAATCTATTTAACAGTTATTTCCAAAGTATACAATCAATATCCCCTTCCCAATTATCTTTCCCTGTATCACTGAATTTAAACTTATTTAAAATTCACTTAACTGAATCATCCGATTCTAAGAAACAAAGGAACAGTTTATGTTTGTTTCATTTCATTGGCTTCCACTGTTTTGTAGGGAAATTACTTATTCTAAAGCAAACATGAAGGGGTGGTTTTATGCAGAGAACACCATACCTTTCCTAACGAGGATCCACCTTGTTTTGGCCTCAATTTGAACCTTCCACTGATCTTACTTGTTGAAACCCAATTTTTTAAAGAGTAATTGAATCACAAAGGTAATGCACAGCATCCTGATGAATCTATCCATTCCCTCAACATTAATGAGCCTTCTCTACCCCTGCAAAGGGTGTAGAAAGTTGAAGATGCAATCCATGCTCTCAAAGTTCTCAGTCTAATGGGTAAGGGAGGGAGGGAGGGAGGGAGAGAGAGAATTTCCCAGGTTCAGAGAGTGCTTAGTTACAGGTAGTGAATAGCTAAAGGTTCACCTAGAAGGGCACCCACCTCCCACCTCAGACAGGGAGCTGTAAAGAGAATTTTCTAGAAAAGGGGTTGGCAAACTATATGCTTGCAGGTCAAATCCAGCTCTACATCTTTGTTTAAAAAAAAAAAATGTTCATTGGAGCACAGGCAGGAGTATTCCTCTACTGTCTATGACTGCTTTCACGGTACAATGGCAGAAGTGCCAGGTGTGCTACAGGGACCTCGAAGCCTAAGATAGTTACTACCGGGCCTTTTGCAAAATAACTTTGCCAACTCATGTTCTAGAGAAAGGGGAGATGAAGGATCTGGAGATAGAGTGTGGCCACTCCAAGTAGGGAAGTATGAGCAAAGACAGCAAAATAACAAAAATAATGGTTATTTCTGGAAAGTGCGTGTGGCTTAGAGTGGCTAGAGCCCAGAGTGTATCTGGGGAGTGAGAAGGAATATGGCTAGAGGGATAACCACGGACCAAATCAGAAAGCACTTCATGGTTAGGTAGTTGAAAATAAAAAAAAATACATGTCCATAATGACTACCATTTTTTAATATTTGCTTTACGCCAAGTACTACAAACTTTCACAATCAGTAGCTCATTTACTCTTTGTAAGCTCATTTACTCTTTGTAACAGTCACATGAAGGAAGACTGACCTTCATTTTGTTAACTAAGCAAGCAGATGCAAAGAATCATAGTGAGAACACATAGCTAATGAGTGGCAGAGGAGCAGTTCGAACCCAGGCAGTGTGACTCTTAAGCTCTATTCCATTTGTAAGGCAAATAAAAAGTAGTTATCAGCACTAAGTCTTTGGGAGATACTGTCAAGAAAGGTAAGACCAAGAGGCATCCACACTGGTGAAGAAGCCTAAACGTTCACTATTTGCAGGTGACAGGATACAAAGAAAATCCTAAAGATTCCACCAATAACAACGAGTAATGAATTCAGTAAAGTTGCAGGGTACAATATACACAGAAATTTGTAGCATTTCTCTATACTAATGAAGAAGATAAATTTAGAAAAACATTAACAATTGCACCAAAAACAATAAAATACCTAGAAATAAATTCAAGAGGTGAAAGACCTGCACTCAGAAAACTAAAATACTGAAGAAATTGAGGACACAAACCAATGCAAGGATATTCCATGCTCACAGATCGGAAGAATATTGTTAGACGGTCCATACTAACCAAAGCCATCTACAAACTCGATGCAATCTACATCAAAATGCCAAAAGCACTTTTCACAAAACCAGAATACTATAATTTGTGTGGAACTACAAAAGGCCCCGAGTAGTCAAAGCAATCTTAACAAAGCTGTAGTAATCTAAACAGTACGGTACTGGCACAAAAATAGACACATACATCAATAGAACAGAATAGACACCCCAGAAATAAACCCACATGTATATGGTCAACTGATCTATGACAAAACAGACAGAATATAAAATGGGGAAAAGACCAGCTCTACAATAAGCAGTGCTCCAAAAACCAGACAGCTACATGTAAAGGAATAAAACTGGACCATCTTTTAACACTATACACAAAAATATACTCAAAATGGATTAGAGACCCTAACGTGGGACCTGAAACCATAAAAATCCTAGAAGAGAGCACAAGGAGTAGTTTTTAACATAGGTCATAGCAACAGTTTTCTACATATGTCTCCTAGGGCAAAGGAAACAAAAGCAAAAATAAACTATTGGGACTTCATCAAATTAAAAGCTTTTGTCCAACTAAGGAAACCATCAACAAGATAAGCTACTGAAGGGGAAAGATATTTGCAAATAATATATCTGAGAAGAGATTAATATCTAAAATATTTAAAGATCTTCAACTCCACCCCAAAAAAACACACCAATCTGATTAAAAAATGGGCAAAGGATCTGAACATTTTTCCAAAGACGTACAACTGACCAATAGTCACATGAAAAGATGTTCAACCTTATTAATCAGAAAAACGCAAATCAAAACAATATCACCTCACACCTGTTAGAATAGCTAAAATCAGAAATAAGTGTTGGCAAGAATGTAGAGAAAGAGGAGCCCCTCCTACACTGTTGGTGGCAATGGAAGTTGGTGCAGCCACTGTGGAAAACAGTATGGAGTGCCTCCAAATTAAAAATAGAAATACCAGGGACGCCTTGGTGGCTCAGTCGGTTAAACATCTACCTCCAGCTCAGGTCATGATCTCAGGTCCTGGGATCAAGCCCCACATCAGGCTCCCTTGTCAGTGGAGAGTCTGCTTTTTCCTCTCCCTCTGCTGCTCCCCTGCTTGTGCTCTCTTGCTGTGTCAAATAAATAAAATATTTATTTAAAAAAAAAAAAAGGAAAGAAAGAAAACAAAATTTCTATTATAGAAAAAATAAAAATAGAACTACCATATGATCCAGTAATTTTACCCAAGAAAATGAAAACCCAGACTTGAAAAGATATGCACCCCTTCATTTATTGCAGCATTATTTGCAATAGCTAAGATATGGAAGCAACCTAAGTGTCCATCAATTGCATATAAAGAGGTAATACATATACAATGGAATATTATTCAGCCATAAAAAATGGGCTCTTGCCATTTGCAACAACATGGATCAACATAGAGGGTATTATGCTAAGTAAAATAAGTCAGACTAAGACAAATATGAATCCACTCTCAAGTAAAATCTAAAAAAAAAAAAAAAAAAAAAAAAAAAAAAGCAGGATAAAACCAAAAAATCTATAAATATAGGGAACTGATGGTTGCCAGATGGGAGGGAGTGGGAGACTGGGCAAAATGGGTGCAGGGGAGTGGGAGATACAGGCTTCCAGTTATGAAATAAGTCACGGGAATAAAAGGCACAGCATAAGGTGTATAGTCCATGGTATTATAATAGCATTGTATGGTGACAGATGGTAGCTACACTTGCAGTGAGCACAGCATAATGCAGAAACTTGTCAAATCACTATGTTGTACACCTGAAACTAATGTTACACTGTGTGTCAACTATGCTCAAAAACAGGAGGAAAAAAAAAAAGCAGGTAGGACCCATGGAACCCCACAGGCCACCTCAATATAAAGAACATGAGGGTTTTCTTAAGGAAACACAGATATAAGAATTAAAGGAATAAGAGTTAAAGGAATTTAGAACATGTCAACAAGTCAATGCTTCATAATGTCCAATCAGCAATATTTCCCCCTTTCAAAATCCTGAAAACACAGGTATATGAAATTCTGACATATGGAGGCTAAGCAAGCTAGTGAAAAGAGCAGCATTTTAGAATTAAAATTTTAATTTTTGTTCTACTAATGAAACCTCCACAATTTCAGGAAGGTACACAAGATGCTAGTTATTCAGAGCCTTGTTATTATCCAGAAAATGAGGGCTAGCATACACACATCCCAAGGCAATCGAAGATGATTAAAAACATCTAAGTTCTCAGCACCTCACCTAACACAAAGCAGCTCAATAAAGCCTGTTATTATCATTGAATTTTAAAAGAGAAACCAGTATCCAACACATAAGAAAAATAAACAGGTGTTTCATAATTGCTGCATTAATAGATTTTCATTAGGAAGTGAATTTAGGGGCGCCTGGGTAGCGCAGTTGTTAAGCGTCTGCCTTCGGCTCAGGGCGTGATCCTGGAGTTCCGGGATCGAGTCCCACATCGGGCTCCTCCGCTGTGAGCCTGCTTCTTCCTCTCCCACTCCCCCTGCTTGTGTTCCCTCTCTCACTGGCTGTCTCTCTGTCAAATAAATAAATAAAATCTTTAAAAAAACAAAAAGTGAATTTAGCAACTATTAACCTTACTCAGATTCATTTCCGCTTAACAGTATAACATGGGAATCTTTTTAGGATTTGAAATTATTCCAGGTTTCTTTGTCTTACTCACCTCTCCCTTTCCCCACAATTTAATTATTCCCCAATTTCTTTCAAATTTACCTAACACCATCTTACAGCTCTCCTCCTCGTGCCTCGGGTCAGGAAGACCCCAGTCATCTCTTGACTAGACTGGTGCTATCACCTTCTGTTTTTGCTTCATCAAATCTTTTTCTCTCTTCCAGCCCATTCTCAGAACTAGCTGACGGGATCTTAAGAGGAGGACACTAGTCCTCTTAACGTCCTCCCTGTTCCATGGAGGATTTAGCCTGGACTTCAAAACCCACAGGCCAACCTCCCTGCCTCAATTTCTGCCACTTCCCCACAAACCAGGCTCATCGACCCTAGTGTTGTTTGACACCTAAAACACTCTAGACCTAGACTGAGTATCTGCCATACTTTAAGGTCCTCCTCTAATTTACTCAAGCAGAATTGGTCCCTGGACCCCTCCAGTTCTCACAGTCCTTTCTGTAGATCTGCATGTTGGTGTTTCTACTTTGTACTGTTATCGATATGCAAGTGTCACACCTAAGCTTTGGTTCTCTCTAAATTAGGGATTCAGTCTCATTTGACTTCACGTCTTTGACTCCTTGCATATTTCTTACTCGATACTATTGCCAATAATTTGTGGACTAGTAAATTAAGTGATAATTATTCCTTGTCTGATTGCCTTCACAGGTTCTTCATTCATATAAAAACAACTTCATTCTGAGTTTAGCAGAATTTAGCACTTATCTAATACACATATGGCCCTGTCCTGTGCCTAATGGGATATACAAATGTCAAGAAGAAATAGAATCTTTTCTCATGTGCTAAGTTCCAGGAATTTAGAACAAGGCAAAAATGATCATTAGACACCAGGTTTAGATTAGGTAAAGACAAACTAGCTGCCGCATCCTTTCAATTCCCAAAGGTATTTCAATACTGATAGATATCTAGGTTTTCTTTTACATGTGAAGAAGATCTTATCCTTAAACTTCAGCCACATAGATTTTTTTCTTTTTGTCAATGTTGTATGAATGGATAGGGGTCTTTTACCATTAGGAACAGAAGACCGAAGTAAACAAATCATCCTACCCACCATAAACTCAAGTTCTGTTAGAAAATTTGCTTACATATTGAAATCTAATAATTGCTTTTTAATAAAAAATGTCATTTTATAAATTTCTTCTCTTCCTAATGGTTTTTGCCATGCTGTTTTATAAAAAACAAACAAAAAACAGTCTTTATTCCCTGTACAAGGGTTACTTCAAAAAACAGTTATAAATAGTTGGCAGATGACAACTAATACATACTCAAGATGAAAACATTTTTAAAGGACGCCAAAGGCTAAGAAAACATCTTGGTACCTATTCTTCATTGCCTCACATGTAAGTACAGGAGCATTCAAAGTAACAGAGTAAGAATAAGAAAGAGATAACCTTAAATTCAATGATGGAAGGCTTTATTTGTGAAGACAATAAAAAGCTGGTGAATAGCTCCCTTTTTGAGATGCTCCAACCCTGTTTTTGTTTACTAGTATCCCTAGTGCCTAGGACAATGCCTGGGATACAGGGAATGCTTAATATCTGTTGAGTAAATCAATCAAGAAATGAATGTAGAGCAATGTAAAAAGGAAAACCATATAGTCTTAGAGATACTTCTAGAGAAAAGAGAAATAAAGGTGAAAAGTTGGCCAAGGTTTTCCTCAAGAAACAAGAGGACAGTGAGAAATACTGGTAAGGAGATATCTCCAAGGAAAGAAGCCATCTGAAAGTTAAACTTTGTCAAGCTCAGTATTGAGCCAAGGCCAGCCTTCCTAAATACGGAAGCCATTTATAGCAGTTTATCAAGAGAAAAATTCAACACAAACTTTTTTTTAATAGACTAAATGGAAATTCTGTCCATGGAGTAGGGGGTGGGGGAAGATCAACGGGGCCAAGGGGTCTTTAGAGATTTAGAGGACCCTGAAATCAACCCAACCCAAAGATGATGTTTTACCACCTTTGTTACAATCAGGTCATCTCAATCACTGCCTTTATTAACTAGAACAAGTAGTTTCCATTGGCTTAGGGGATCTTATTTTGGGGTATTGAGTTCTCTTGGAAAATGGAAATGATCATGTTACTGGAGGGATCAAGGATTGAACTCAGACAAACAATGGTCTCGAGTCAGAACTCAGACCGTAGGGATGCAGGTTTGTAGTGATGATTAGGTCCGATATAGGGGATTCGAGGGCCAGTGTGGGGTTTTAAAGAAGTTCTGATCCCCTCTGAAGGAGAAAAACCAGTTAGGCATGTGCATGGAGTATGGACTATGTATTAATTTGGATCAGGGGCGGGGAGAGGTGGTGGCTTCAACTCCACCAAGCTGGTTATTTTCTCCATATACGGTTTAACATCTAGTTCAGAACCAGAAAATAACCCAGATTACTGAACAGGGAGTATGTGCCAGTCCTCAGGGTTTTGTACAATATATCTAATTTAACCCTCAACTTTTGAAATAATATAAACTATTTTATAGGTAACATGTTAGATATCAGATAACACTATAGATAACTTTCTCAAGGTCATAAAATTAGTCATGGTTTGTACACATGGGGTCAGGCCCCCAAAATAAACCCTTACCAAGTCCATCAGTACTCTAATCTTTGTATTCGTTAGTGGACGAATAGTGCTTACCGGGCTCTAGTGTTCACCTCCTCCCTGGCTCGTATAGTCTCCTCACTTCTCACATTCTTTGGTACTTCATATCCATCTGTGGACACTTCTCTAAAAACAGCTTCTAAGAATAATCCTCTGTGTGATGGAAATTAAGGAGTGCACTTGTTGTGTGATGAGCACAGGGGGAAGTATGTAACTGCTGAATTACTATATTGTACACCTGGAACTAACAAAACACTGCATGTTAACTTGAATTACAAGCATAAGAATAACCCTCTGCTTTGTAATATTCACAAGGCTAAACTGAAACATAATTTTTACATAACACAATTAAAAAGGTACATTTGTCCCATTGTATTTCAACTGTTATTTTTTCACAATGCATAGGGTAGCTCCAACCTCTCAAACAGGCTGCACGTTCTGTGGTCTACAAAGCTAAAAGATAGTGAGATTAAAAAATGATGATACCATTTGAGGTCAGATGCCAGCATCTAAGTAAGACCATGGAAATGAAATTTTAATAGGATGGATAGTTTTTTCCTACATCAATGCCCTATTACAAGAATCAGTTCATCATCCTAATAGGCTGTTGTGAAACAGACTTGATAACCCCACTCTCTGAACAGTTTCTTCATTGATTACCTTTTAACTTTCTTTCAAAAGGAAAACAGAAGGGGGATATACTAGACAAGCTCGAAAAAAAATTAAGATGCCCTTATTTTCTGAACCAATACTTCTAGAAGGCTTAGTCTGCCAGATGATCTATATATGGCAATCGTTTTCTAAATCAAAAATTTAATATTCAACAGATATGGTGGTTCACAACAGGACTAAATATGTTAAGTTGGTACTGTCAGGGCAATTCTCAGCTATAGGATACATGCCATAATTTGCACATAGGTCTTCTGCTCAAAGTCTTTACTATCCTGCTAAAGACAAAACACTGACTCATGAAGCAGAGAAAACCCAAGATTCTTCTTCTGATTATGAATGACAACAGACAGTATCTTAGACAACAGAAATACTCAGTCTGAGTAAATAAATATACTTAAGCTATACGATGTGTAGGAAAGACCATATGTGCTTTGAAGTGACAGGGAAAAGAGCAATGTAATTAGAATAGCAAGGGTTTTATTTGGTTGTTTAAAAAAAAAAAAGTCTTTGTAGTAGCCTGCATAGTGGCACCCACTATAGGAGGTCCTATTTCTGGAACCTATATTAGTACTTTATTTGGGAAAAGGGTCTTTGTAGAGGTGATGGGAGTTAAAGATCTTGAGATGGGAAGGTTATCCTGGATTATTTGGGTGGGTCCTAAATGAAATCACTGACTATAGAGGAGGGGCAGAAGCCCATCTGACAGAAGAGAGGGCAACAGGACCATGGAAGTAGAGACTGATGTGGCTATGAGCCAAGGAATGTCTATAACCACCACAAGCTCCAAGAGCCAAGAAGAGATACTATTCTCAAGCCTCTGCAGGGAGTGTGGTCCTGTGACCCCTTGATTTCAACTAGTAATACTAATTTCAGGTTTCTCACAACCTCCACAACTATGAGTGAATAAATTTCTGTTGTCTTCAACTATCAAGTTTACGGTTGTTAGCCACAGGTAATGAAAATGCTCATGATTGTGTCAATATAGCATTATTGTCCATTATTCTTCAAATACATAAACACATTTTTCTGTTCATCTTTATCTGTTAAAAACCTAAGAAAATCTTTTTCATGAATTATGAATGAAAGGGTGATACTGAAATATGCTTTAAGGAGGTAGACCCTCAAGTAAGTTTCAGGACTATTTAAACAAAAAATGGCAAACAGGGGTGCCCGGGTGGCTCAGTCAGTTAAGTCTCCAACTCCTGATTTTGGCTGAGGTTGTGACTGGAGAAGACTGCGCTCGGTATGGAGCCTAATTGGGATGCTCACGCTCTTTCTGTGTGCGCGCACACACACACACACCATCGCAGCTCACACTCTCGTAAGTGGGGGGAAAAAAAAGCAGACTTTAAGCAATCATAAACCTCAGCTGTTTGCATGGCCATTAAACTTTTAATACTGAAATGGATTCCAGCTTAGAAAGTGCTTCACCTCCCTTCTGTTGCTGCCTTACTGGGAGAGTTTCCTGTACCCCTCCCCCATGGCTGAGAGACAGAGGTCCTCATCTCTAACAGCTTCTATTTATGGTCCAAGGATTCTCCTAAGCCTAAAAACTTAGAAACAGAAGAGTGAAAATTTGAAGAAATTGGGAAGATTGTTTTCAAACAACTTACTCTGAAATTGCATTAAACAAATGGATGGTAGAAAAATATTGAATTTCTATTGCCTGAGGCCTTGAAAGAAAAACATTTTTTAATAATCCAGTTATAATATCCCAAGGACTTCTGTTAAGGTATTACTTTCCATTAGTTGACAGTAAGGCTGAGAACTGCCCTTCCCAATAAATGAGTTCTTCATATACTTTTATTTCACAAAGGGGGGGGGGAAAGGACCTATGCATTTTTCCTGAAGAATCAAAGAACTGCTTGGGATTTCAATGCCAATAATTTAAACCAGTAAATCAATATAATTTAAAGCAGGTATTATAAGTTAAACACAGTAATGTGGCTTTTATACGTTTTAGGAGAAATAATCAAATATGTACAAAGATTTAGAAATTATGATCATTTAATCTTACCATTTGCAACAACATAGATGGACCTAGACAGTATAATGCTGCGTGAAGTCAGAGGAAGACAAATACTGTACTGTACGATTCCACTCAGATGTGAAATTTAAGAAGAAAAAAAAAAGACTCAAACACAGATGACATACTAGTGGTTACCAGAGGGGAGGTGGGTGGGGGATGGGTGAAACAGGTGATGGGGCATAAGAATACACTTACAGTGATGAGCACTGACTAATGTATACAACTGTCAAATCACTATATTATACACCTAAAACGAATATAACACTGTTATACTTAAAAATAGTAGCACCTGGGAATAAGAATTATTTTTATATTTGATAGTTTAGGTTGGTTAGCAATTTCTTACCACCTATGATTTTTTTTTTTTGCTATTTTAACATTTTTCTCCCAAATAGCACAAGCTAATTAAAGATAATGGCTTATCTAACTGTTGTTCCATGATTAAAATACTGTTTATCATCAATATATACTTCATTTCCTTGGATAATTTTCCCATCCTGTATCATTTTTGATAGATGGTAATTTTTATTTAAGATTCTCAAAGAACTATACTCTTTAAAAATGTAACTATTAAGTGCCTTATATTTCCATTGTAATTAAAATATTTCAAATATGCCTTAAAAAAGGTATTTAGGGGCAGCTGGGTGGCGCAGTTCGTTAAGCAACCAGCTCCTGGTTTCAGCACGTGTGGTGCTCTGCACAGTCCACTTGAGATGCTCTCTCCCCTTCCCTCTGCCCCTCCTGCTCATGCATTCTCTAAAGTCTTTTAAGGACAGTACCCACCTGTATTTTTGTCAATGATATTGAAGTACAATACAATAAAATGCATCCTGTTTAAGTGTTTAAAGGAGTTTTAACATGACTATACACCTGTGAAACTGCCTCCCTAAGATACACAGTATTTCTCACACCAAAAGGTTTTATTGTGCCCTTTTCCCAGATCATGGAACATTTACCCCCATCCCTAGGCAATCCCTGATCTGTCACTCTAGACTGGTTTTACCTGTAATTTCGTACACATAGAACCATACGATGCGTAGTTGCCTGATTTTTCATTCAACATCTTTAGGACTTCACCATACAGCTCTATGTATCCATTCATCCTTTTACTGTTGAGTATTCCATTATAGGGATACACTATACTTGATCCATTCACCTATTAATGGACATTTAGCCAGTTTGGGGCTCTTACAATTAATATTTTCTGTGAATATTCGTAGGATGTCTTTGTGTGGGGATATATTTTCATGGGGGAATACCAAGGATATATTTTAAGTGTTTAATTTTATGAGAAATGGTCAAGCTGTTTTCTGAAGTGCTCAGAAGTGTTTATACCAGTTTATGTTCTCACAACATATGGGAGTTTCAATTGCTCTGCCTCCCTGACAACACTGGTATTGTCCATCTGAAATTTAGCCACTCTATTTGTTACCTGTACCTCACTGTGGTTTTGATTTCTATTTCCCTCATTTTGAGCACTGGTCCTTTATAGATCTTCCTTTGTGAGGTCCCTGTTCAAACCTCTTGGGGAGTTTGGACTATACATTTTGTTGGAAGATATATACCCACACTCTTACACAGTGCCTGTCCCATGGACACTCAAATAGTGACCGAATGTTGGTATTCCAAAGTATTATCACATCATCTTAAGACCTCTGTGTCCTCATTTAAGTTAGTATATGAAGAACCTACAAGAAGCCAGTATAGGGAACACCCGGGTGGTGTAGTCAGTTAAGCATCTGCCTTAGGCTCAGGTCATGATGCCAGAGTCCCGGGATCCAGCCAGGAGCCAGGCTCTACATTCATCGGGGAGTCGGCTTGTGATTCTCTTCTCCCTCTTCCCCTCCCCCACACACGTGTGGGTGTGTGTGTGTGTGTGTGTGTGTGTGTGTGCGCGCGCCTTAAAAATAAAAATTTTTTAAAAGGAAATACTGCCAGGAGTTTTGCCATCATGTAAAAAAACAAGAAGTGAGGCAATTCTAGACTGAGGAAGTCAGAAGCCCAGCAATTCTCCGCAGATACAGCTTCATCAAGGCATGCCTCTGTGGAGGGCAGGAATGTGGCCTCCAGCATGTTTGCTCACCTTCCAGAAAGGGAGCTTTTACCTACACTTCAGGTCTCACACCTGCCCTGATGACCAGGTGTCAGTGGGCCCCTCACTACCACCCAAGGCGATTGATCTAGGGTATTCCTGTGTTAGGAAAGGAGAAAAGATCCAGAGCAGTCAGGAACTAATGACCTCAGAAGTTAAAGCTCTCAACCAATAAAACTCGGAGAATGGACACTACTCCCGTACTGAAAGGGATTCCTGAAAGGCTCTAACAATGCAATATGGGTGCGTAAGTGCTTTAAAGGCACTAAGGCACCTAGAAAATATTACCATTTCATGGCAAGGATATTAACAGAAGGAAGTCTTTGAAAACACGCAGTAGATGCAAACCTAAGGAAGATAAAACTGAAAAGCACTCATAAAATGTGTAACGTTGGGTTTTGCTTTACGGGTTTCGCTCATCCTCACACACCGTCTACTTCCTAGGGCAATTTTTCTTCCAGAACAACTTTCAGGACTAATAAACAAAAGGCCTTATAGAATTTAATCATAATGATAGTAAGATGTGGATCTTTGTTCTGACTTCTATTAAAGAGCATTTCCCCACCCAAGGACCCAGAAATCAAATGACTGTTCGAGGTTTCAAGATAGAGAAATTAAGATATATAGAATACATTATTTTCTAGTGGTGTTTTTGTTTGCAAATTGGTTGGCTTCTCTTGGTCTGAGGAATTCAGTTCTCAGAGAATTTCTGAGCAAATTGGAGAAAGATAAAAAAAAAAAAAGTCAGGTATCAAGCCAGTTAATTTCTTCTGGCTATAAACCTTAATGTGCTTAGATTCTTATAATTAAGTAATAGCAAAAGAGAAAACACTCACAGATGTTTGTAACCAGAAATACAGGACACAAAAGGTTTCCCTAAAAGTTCTGGTATAAGGTAAATATAGTTAATGCCATTGAACTATATACAGATATAAAATATAGATTTGTTACCATTTTACCAACAAAAAAATTCAAATACACTATTAAGAAGTTCCAATATGAGTAGAGCTTGGCTTATCTCCTTCCCATAATAAAAGTTCAACTAATGATTTCTGGTCTATTAAGTCATAAGGACAACTGTGCTCCTAGATAAAGAGTTCAGATGCGTATATTGGGTATAATTCTGACATTCTGGACATTAAAGCTTCAGCTGTTCAATGAAATCGAGAACTATTCTATCAAATCATGAAGGTTATTAGTCAACCAATCACAAACCAATTGGTTATATATTCAACCTATAAGATGTTCTACAGGTGGTTTTAAATAAAAATTCTCATTGTTTCCATACTGAAAATCTTCATAAACATTAGCTGCTCTCTGTCACTCCCATTACTCTTTATAAGAGAACAGTAGGGATGGGAGACATCACGGGGCGGGTGGTGTGGAGGCAAAGCCTGGGAAGGAGAGTACAGGCAAAGAAGAGATGAAAGGAGATCAAAGGAAAACACGGAGACGCTTTCTCTATGGACCACTTACCCCCTCTCAGAGCCTCCTGCTTGCGACCAAGTTCATTTTATATAAAGTTCTCCCTTCTTTCAGTATGTGTAGAGCAAATGTATAAAACACATACTCTGAATAAATGTATCAAGTATCAAAGAGCTAGGATAACATAACCACCAACTTATGAAGGAACCAGGACTATTCTAACATAAAGGAAAACGTGAAAAATCCTAGGGTAGATGCAGAAGGACAATGGGACAGATCATCGATGTAATTATAAGCAGACATGGCAAGCAATGCCACTTATTATTGAGAGCATGGATTATTATGAGTAATGTATTACTGAGGGCAATGCTTTTCCACCCTCTTCACTCAGGGGACGCTTCTGCCTTTGAGATCCCTCAAGCTCTATTCACTACTAACCTAGTGGCAAAGGGTTGAACTCCTTGACCACAGGCCCAGTTTCCCCAGGATTCCCAATAGACACTTTATGAAAACCTAGGGTTTCACCAGAGTTTGAAAATCACCCTTACACACTGCACAGACAACAGGATCTGTCAGCTTTTTCTAGTAGTATACCTCCAAAGACTTCTAAAGGAGCTAAAAACATTTCCATCATCACGGAAATTAAAAAGGGACTCCAAATGAGACATATTTGGCTGAACCCATGTCATATCGCTATGCTTGGTTTCTTAGGAACAGTAAGCTTTTGGAAATTATTCAGCTGATAATTAAGACACACGGATAGCTATTTCCCAGTATCTCTAAACCTTCGAGACAACTGTTGAGTAGAGCAACTCAGATACCTGTGTGTTCAGTGGAGATTTAAGAATTTTTAAACCTTTATCAGCTCACCACACATCCCCAGTAAGATTGGGGGCCTTTGAAGTGCTCCCCCAGGCATATTACCGCATTAAGATGCACTATTTACAGGGGCGCCTGGGTGGCACAGCGGTTAAGCGTCTACCTTCGGCTCAGGGCATGATCCTGGCATTATGGGATCGAGCCCCACATCAGGCTCCTCCGCTATGAGCCTGCTTCTTCCTCCTCCCACTCCCCCTGCTTGTGTTCCCTCTCTCGCTGGCTGTCTCTATCTCTGTCGAATAAATAAATAAAATCTTATAAAAAAAAAAAAAAAAGATGCACTATTTACAATGCCAAGCCTGCTACATCTCGACCCAGTCAACTCAAAAGCATTCCATGATGAGCCCCGATACAGCGGATTCTTCAGTCTTGTTCAGTTGCTAGCACTTTTGTTTCGGTCTGCCATCACTTGTTCACCAAAGCAAGGACCTGGAGTAGACCTCCATTTCCCTGCTGTGAGCAACTTGCTTTCATGAGCATTACATTCACTTCTCAGGTCTGTAGCAGTTTTGCTTCAACAGGTAACTCTAAAAACATTAGACCTAAACAGCAAAGATTCAAAATGGCCAGGAAAAAAAAAATCCTTAAATAGCGATTTTTTATGAACTACCCTTTAAGAACTGATCCAAATTTGCCATTTTTGTTTAAGAGTGATCCTTTTGAGACTATCTGGGAATGTGACCAGAATCCAGGAGATGCAAACCCTCCCTTGGTTTCCTCGATTTCTGGTCACCATTCTCTACAGAACAGACTTCCAGAAGGAAGGCCTGGCACCATGAACCCAGGTTAAGTTTGTTTTCACTCAATATTTATGCTCCTTACTGAAGTTCTGTGGATAGGAAACATTTTGTTTTTCTAGAAAAAAACAACATACATTATACCTTTGTGGGCCCATGAAACTTCACACCCTGAAGAAACCTAGAAGGATGATCTAGGATATTCATATTCTAGAGAGCGGACAGTTTCACCTAATCCACTTAAGGTTTCTCTGCTGGATCTGACAGTTTATTTCTTCCTACATCTTAGCCTCAGCCCCCAATTTCATAATCCAGAAGAGTACAATTTTCTTAAGGCAAGAATTATTCAGGTATCAACCAAAGCTTCCCATAACCTACTTCCTTCATTTGCTTTTCCTTCAAATCCAGTCATGTTTCCACCTCACTGGGGACAAGTTGACAAAAGGGGCTGAATGAAATCAGACTGGCTAAGCTTCCAGACCCTGACTGCTCCCTACAGCAGTGAGCACAGCTGAATAGTTCAACTTCCAGGTGTGCCTTTTGCCTTCCACCCAGAGTTGAAGTCACCTGAGTTCTTAAGGAGGTCTTGTATACTATCATCAACTTTAGAAGGTCATGAGGTTGCTTACACATCATTCCATACACAGTGTTCTGTGAAATGAAATTTCTCCACTGTTTCATATTCCGAGTCAGCAGCCCTAAGTCTTGATTTGCATTTGTGTGTTTATACCATTCAGGGAACAGATATTTTGTACCTTATGGCAAACCATCTACCAAGTCTTAAGGTCCGGGTTCAAATTCACGTTTTATCCTCTACAACATTGCAGTAAACTCTTACAGATGGTATTTCATGTTCTCTTTCCCTCAGGTAAGCCAAGGAGAGAAACAAAGCATTGAAGATTGGCTAAATAATGCAAATATAAGCAGTGCCATAAGGCAGGGAGGGCAGAGTTACTTCCAGTATTATGGTCAGGGACAGGTTTACCCCGGCATCCTCTTCTCAGAATCTATCCTTTTGCACTGCTTAACACCCCTCCAGTGGGCTCTACAACTGTTTTACGGGTGTCCCTCCCCCTCCATGATCATCCCCTCCCTTGGTGCGGGAACATTCCTATCAGGACACAAACACGCTGCAATACTATTCATCTTCAAAGACGCAAAGAAGCACCTTGACTGCATATGCCCTCCAGGGGTCCATGCCACTTTTCTGCCCTTGTATGTTCAACTGCTCAGAATACCAAGTACACACCCCATCTCCACCACCTCACCTCACTGCTCAGCCCACTCCATCTGGCTTCGGTCCCTGTCCCTGCAATGAAACACCTCTTAGCAAATACACCAGGAATCTAAACTGCTGAATGCAGTAGGATATTACGTGTCCTAATTTTTCTTGCCAGTCAACCCTCTCGGTGACTTGCCTCCTGAAGGACCCTCCTCTCCAGGCCGCTGGGGCATAATTACCTGTGTGCGTCTCTAGTTCTTTCTGTTTCCCTCAATAGCACTTCTAAATAAATCCACAGGGGCTTCTCCTAAGCCCCCTTCTGGCTTTATGCACGGCCATCTTAATTACAACCTTCATTCCCAGGAATTTAATACCTTCTACAAACTGGTAACATCTAAGGGATCTCTTAACTCTGACCTCTCCACTGGACTCGAAACATATTCAATCTGATACCATCTCAAAATCTGCATGTTCAAAACCGGACTTCTGACTTTCCTCCAAAGCCTGACTGCCTCCGCATCTTCATGATTTCTGTGACTATTACCACCCACCTAATTGCCCAAGCCAGAAACCTGGGATCCATTCTTGATTCACTGGTCTCCCATTACATGACTGAGTCCCAGCTGCAGACCCAATTGCTTCCACCACCAAAACACATTAGAAAGTCCCTTTCTTCCCATTGCCGTACCACTGACCTGGTCCAGGCCATGAGAATTTTTTTTTTTTTTAAGATTTTATTTGAGAGAGAGAGAGAGTGTGTGCACGCCAGGGGAGTGGGAGAGGGAAAAGCAGGCTCCCTGGTGAGCAGGGAGGCCGACTCGGGGGCTGGATCCCAGGATCCTGAGATCATGACCTGAGTTGAAGGCAGTCGCTTAACTGACTGAACCACCCAGGCGCCTCAGAACATTTCTTACCCTGTTTTCCCACAACAGTCTTTCACTTCCTCCTTTGTCCCTCTGAATTATTTATAAACCATCCAGAACCAGATTTAGCAAAATCTACCCCCTCACATCATTTCCCCACTCAGAACGGTCTCCCATCATGCTTAGAATAAAACCCAGACTTCTTTCCTTAACCCCACGAGGGGCTACGTATCTGGCCCCAGGTTCCCCCCAATTTCATCTCCTAACACTCTATACCCCATTCTCTGACTGCAGGCTACCAGCCTTCTTGTAGCCCCTCAAACACGTCAAGGTCCTTCCTGCTTAAGAGCCGGTCCTCTCTACCTAGAATGCTGTTCCCTAAACTGGACTTTCCTCCACCTGAAATTTGTAGCAACTTAAAAGTCACCTTTTCCGGGAGACTTTTCTTGGCCTTCCTCCCAAATCATACACTTCATGCCAGTGATTCTCTCTCCCCGCATTTTGTGTTTCATTAGATGTTTCCAACAACTTGTCTATTGGCAGCATCTCCCACTAGACTGTGACCTACACAAGGATAGGGATGAGCCCAGCACCTAGGTCACTGCACAGAACTTTATAAGCAATCAACAAACACCTCTTTAACTTAGCTTTATAAGGCGGTGAGAAACGACCCAATTGCCCTGAGGAAATCAGTCAACTCTCCAGTCCAACTGTTTTTGTTTTTTGTTTTCAGGTTTTCTGGTTTTGTTTTTTTGTTTTTTTTTTTTTTACTTGCCGTCTACCCTATGCCACGCACTACCACAGAGAATTTCATGTATTATTTTTCCTCAATTTTCAAAGGAAGGATTAGTTAGCAAACAGCACGTATGCAGAAACTGAGGAGCTCACGACGATACAGAGCATCAGGGTCAGAATTCAAATGTGACTCCAATTCCAGATCTTTTGAATCCCTTTGAGTAACCCAGAGCTGGCTTCATGGGCCAGAGACCTATTTAGGCACATAGGGCCCATGCTTTTTTAATGCAATGGAACTGCCGTCTTGAAATCTTAAGTTTCTGAACAGGGGCCTGGCATTTTCATTTTGCGCTGGGCCCCACAAATTACCCAGCCATTCTTGACTCTACCACAGGTTTTGTTATAAAGAGCTTCCTCAATTTATTCCTAGTAGCTTGGCATTTCTTACACAGCAGAATTTGGATTTAAGTAAACGGAGTGATTCACCACTGTATTCACAGCTGTAAGGCATTTAGTAGTGTTAAGGAAAAGAAATTTCCAGACCTTATCCCAGAGGTAACTCACTGTTTTTCTGTCTCGAGAAATGTCTGCTTATCTTCTTTTTATATGTCTGCCATTAAGTCTGAGCTCATCTTTTTTTTTTTATTTTTTTATTTTTAAAGATTTTATTTATTTATTTGACAGAGATAGAGACAGCCAGCGAGAGAGGGAACACAAGCAGGGGGGAGCGGGAGAGGAAGAAGCAGGCCCACAGCAGAGGAGCCTGACGTGGGGCTCGATCCCACGTCCTGAGCCGAAGGCAGACGCTCAACCGCTGTGCCACCCAGGCGCCCCAAGTCTGAGCTCATTCTTGAATAAACTATTTCCTTCCCACCTTGACTCTTTCTAATCCCTTAAAACTAAATTGTTTTCAAAATTCTTATCTAGAACCCAGAGCTTTCTGGGTAGCCCAATTACTCACAAACTCACTAAAACCACAAGCAACAAAACTGATTAGATATACCGTAGAGCAAAAACGTCGCCTTACTCACTATATTATTTTTCTTAAGCAACCCATGATTCTATCCCGGACCATGTTGTTTTCCACATGCCATTAATGAAAGTGATGTCGCTTACCTGTCCTGCAGCCTCCTGTGTCTTACTCTGAAAATCCTTGGAAGCCAGAGATCCTCAAAGCGCCTACAGCAGCAACATCGCCAGCAGGGAAGACCTTGCTTGAAATGTAAATTTTCGAACCATGCCTCAGGACTATTTATTTAGAAACACGGGAGGGCGGGGCCCACGGGAAGAAAGGGTTGGTGGGAGGACCGGAGGACCAGGGGCCGACGGGAAGGTGGGGCCCACCGGAGTGTGAGTTTAACAAGCCCTCCAGGTGATTCCAATATATGCTAATGTCAAAAAACCACCATCACAGGTAAAAGTTATTAAAGTAATCATTCCAAAAATCATCTAAATCACCTGGGGATCTTTTCAAGTTACAGTTTTCCCAGCCTTGCCACAGAGATAGAGTGTCCACCGGCATGCTGTAGCCAGTCCAGTAACCCTTTTTAACACATACCCAGGTATTCAGATGGCCAGCAGCTTTGGGAAAGTTTCTCTAATGCCGTGTCTGTTTCAAATCAGTTACATGTTTTGATGAACAGTTTTACTTGCAGAATTCATGGGTAGGTGGTGGTTGGTTTGTTCGTTTATCTCACTGATGTATCTCTACAGACTGACAAATTTATCTGAAACTACTTCTTCCGATGCTTCTGGCGTATTTCAGCAGCCAAACCACTACTGAAGCCAGCCTAAAAGTCTTGCTTAGTGAAAAACACAAAACACACAAACAGATACTCTCTCATGACCTCTTTTAACCCTGTAGCATCCATGGAACACATTATAATCATCAAATTGTCCCACGTTTTAGTAACTGGCTTCTTAGTTTAATATAAAGAACATTTCAAAGCAGATTTAATAAGCCCTTTAATGAGGACCCACTATGCGCACCGCACTGTACCTCGCTGGTTAATCACATTTTCACCCCAGCCAGAGGGAAACTAGAATGAGAAAGTACTTTGACTAAATATGTATCTTCACTGTCCTCCCAATTCTTTCCTCCCAAATTTTCTTTTATATTCTTCAAAGGGATCAGAGTAAATTCTTCCTCCTAAGAGCTCATCTGTCAACCTTTCCTCCATATTTCAGGAAAGTGATGGGTGAGGACAAAAAAAGAATAAAAGAAAAATTGCCCCACATTTTCTTCTATTCCCTCCATTTTTAAAGAGTGCAGGATATAGTGCCAGGCAGCCTGATTTCAAACCTCAACCCCAGGGCATTGAGCAAATTCCTTAATATCTCTGTGCTTTAATTTCCTCATCTGTAAAATGGGTACAATGAGGTTACTATAAGGAACAAATCATTCAATATACAGAAGCCTCACAGAGAAGCTTCTGGCACATAAAGTTCAATACGTGTAATTGTTAACATTCCCCCATCACGGCTTTTTCCAGTTGAATCTGCAAATCCACATTGACCTTTCTCCTAGATCCTAAGACCAAATGAGCCCATGTCATCCTGCCCTCAACAAAGCATTCTGCTGTCCCACTCCTGATTTTCTACAATACTTAACATCTCTCCTGTAAGGCCTACATTTGTTTTTAACTTCCTGTGTCATTCTCTAGTTGTTCCATGTCCCCCATTTCATGGTGTAAACGGAATATTGCAGACATAGGGTTAGAGGCAGATGGTCCCGGGTTCGAATGTTTATCTCCCTCACCTCTCCTCCTGGCTTCCTCTGCTCCAGTGTCTCTGGCCTTCTTGTTCCTTAAACACTCCTCTGTTTCAGCACACCTGTGCTTGTTCTCTCTGCCTGGAACATTCCTCCCCAGGTATCTCCAGGGCTTTCTCCCTTGTCCATTCTGACATCTGTCTGATAGCACCAACCAGAAAGGCTTTCCCGGCAGCTAAAATAAAGCCCCTCCTCATTCTCTACCCTCCCATCTTGCTTCGTTTTTCTCCACAGTCTTTATGACCATAGACAATTTATTACATATATTTATTTGCTCATTTGTGTCTCTTCTGTCAGCCCTCAGCAGCATATAAGCTCCGGGAGAGCTAGAATTTGGTAAAATGGAAATGACGCTTACCTCATCAGGTTGTTGTGTGGACTGAATGAGATAACGTGTATAAAATTTAAAACCTTTATAAATATAAAAAAGTAACAAAATGCTGAGCATACAGCAAATGTTCATTTCCTCTCTTTTCTCATGATAACAAATGAAGAGGGTCAGCACATTTTGCTTCTCTTATATTCCCTGAGACCCTCAGTGTCCCTGAGACCTGAGAAGAACGAATGGAAACTCTTCAATGTTACAGTCATTATTTAGGTTTCCAGCAAAAGTCAGCATGTCCTAATTAGATTTTAAACATACTCACTTATGAAAATATGGGCATATACTTACTACGTGTACACAGAGTAAGATTAAGAGTGCTTGTGAAAAGAGATGTTTTAATTAAATGATTTTTCTAGTCAATCATCAACTCATTTTCATTCACCCATTGTTACTGAACATCTCTCTTCCTAAGCTTAATGCACTTCCTTGCCTTAGTAAGTGGGAAAGACGGAAGAGAAATCCATCTTTCTCTTATGTCTGAGTACAACATCTTGGCTGAGGGTCATTGTTATGGACACTGGTTCCCCCTTGATATAACTGAAGATACTGAAGACTCAGCTTGTTGACCCAACTTTGTTCTGACCCCAAGACACACCTAGGTAATTACTCTCTCAAATTAAACTCTCAGTAAAAGCTCGTATCTAGCTCTTGTCACATTTTTTCTAACGGTAAATCACACATGTGCACACAACTCACACACACAAAGCCTATTTAACAAGGACCCTACGCTCAAGTTTCACACTGATTTTAAGTTTTCTAGATCTAGTTTTGATTGGCATCCCCTAATTAAATAACCAGCTTGTTTAAGATTTGAAAGAATAGGGGCGCCTGGGTGGCACAGCGGTTAAGCGTCTGCCTTCGGCTCAGGGCGTGATCCCGGCGTTATGGGATCGAGCCCCACGTCAGGCTCTTCTGCTGTGAGCCTGCTTCTTCCTCTCCCACTCCCCCTGCTTGTGTTCCCTCTCTCTCTGGCTGTCTCTATCTCTGTCAAATAAATAAATAAAATCTTTAAAAAAAAAAAAGATTTGAAAGAATAACTAAAAAATTCAACACATTAAAAATAATAAAGGAAATAGTCTTACAATTATGTGAATACAAACATATTGCCCTATTCTCACCCAACAACAGTGAGAGAAGTAGCATCAAAAATAAATTACCTGTTTTTTCTTTTTCCACTCAATAGTTTATTCCTGGAACTAGGCTTGTTTGCAGGGCTGCTAACAATATTGTTTAATTGCTTTCATTATTCCATACTGCCCTGACTTAGTCTCACCATCTATAGTGACCTTTATTTATTTATTTATTTTTAAAGATTTTATTTATTTATTTACAAGAGACAGAGAGAGGCAGAGGGAGAAACAGGCTTCCTGACACGGGGCTCAATCCCAGGACCCTGGAACTGAAAGCAAACACTCAACTGACTAAACCACCCCTCACAGTGACATTTAAATGACCCCCACAAATCACTTTGGTGAGGGATAAGAAGTACATAAACTTTGTTTATCCTCTTTTAATTATCTTATCTCTTAACTCACAAGACAGCAAAGTATTGAAAAAAATTAAAGACTGGTTGCATCTACCCTGGTTAAAACTAACTTCTCTGAAATTTCATTTCTTCATCTGTGCTTTGGGCATTTACATAAAACCTACCTCAAAGAGATGTCACGAAGATTGCATAAGAGATCATTTAAGTGCCCGGTATTTTAAAAAAAACACCAAAATGTTGCTTGCTTTCCTCTCCTTTTTCATCCTTTTTTCTGTCCAGTATATGAAACACCTAAGTCTAGAGCTCTTTCACTATGCTGTTTCCCTGGCTCCACACCCACATGCTGAGTTTCCATAACATGCCTGGCACCGAGCAAGATCTGGGACCACACTGATGAACCAAACACAGTTCTTAACCTGAAGGAGATCCTAACCCAAAGGACTAGATTACACTCCAATCACATCTAAGGTTATGTTTGATAATCAGACATTTTCCCTAGGAAGAAGAAATAATGCCCAGCCTTCTAAAGGTTTTTCAAAGTGTATGTTTCACAAACTATGCAGTAATACAATATCCTGTGAATTACCTCACTGCTGAGATCAATACAGGACCGTGATGTTATCACACCAGCCTACCTGTCTGTCTCCATCGGTGGACCCAAAAGCACCAGTCACACAAGGCACGGTATGGTCACACACACACAAGTTTCCCTCCCTCAACTGTACTTAACGGGTAATGAGACAAAAGTAGGGCTTAGCCATTATTTACCGCGGGTTCCTTCTGCATTCATTTCTCATAGTCTGTTAATTCGGAGTCTGTGGTCTCACAACATGAATTAAGCTCCTGTTTTAGTTACTGTTACCAGTGCATTCTATAGTTACATCCAATACCTTGGTGCACCTCTTAAACAATGAGCTCTTTTTGTAGCTATAACCCAAATCATTCCCACTTTGTCCGAGGCTCTGGTAATTTGAATCATTATTGTTTATCTTTTAAAGAAAACTAATTTCATTTAGTGCTGGGGCAACTAATAATTTTAAATGCTTAAAAACGCATATTTATTTCCCACAAAATGGCTGCCAATAATTCAGAACAAATGAAAGCAATTTTTTTTCTTTCCAAGTTTTTATTTAAATTCCAGCTAGTTAGCATTGAGGAAAGCAATTTTAAAGTTGATTGTTGCGTTCAAAAATGTGTCTTTACATGGAGACAACTTTGTGATATAAAGTCAAAGGAATGGGAATAGTACTCTGAAATGGGCACCTGCTTTGGGCATCTGTTGTTGACAACAGGTGTCCATCAGGCCCATTTCTGCTACTATTCTTCTATAATTCCTGAAGGACTTCTGTTTTGACAGACTTTATAAAGACAACAACAACAAAATTAAATGAATACAGTTTACACACCAATGACCTTATACTTGATTACCCATACAAGTTGTAACAAATATAGTATAATAACAATAATAATAATAATAATACCAACAACACACCACATAGCTATAATCACATTCCTTAGTCAGGAATGACAAAGGAAAATGTCTCTATCTTGAGTCAAGATCCAAATCTTTTCTCTTTATCTCGGCCTTTTGCCTTGCTGTAGACCTAGTCTTCAGCTTTCTCTAGTTCCTGTTCCTTGCTTCCCTGGTACTTTTTTGCAGCCACTAGTAATCAATTGCAGAATTTCTGAGCTTTCGATACCCAATGGAGTCTCCCTCTGTTGTATATCTACAAATATATCGTTTACTGTTCCCTAATTCTAAACATGTGCTAGAATGTCAAGCTCAACACATTCCCCAGATGTACAAATGACTGCTATAGAGACTTAACCCAAGAATACCAGCTATAAATGCTATAGTCAGAATGATTCTCCCCCCACCCCATGTTTGACAGGAAGATAGCAGCTTCCAGGCCTGAGTTTCTCTCACTTCCTAGCTCTCTGCTCTCTCAATTTAGAGGCCTCAGTGCACCCTGGAAATTTCCCAATTTCACCATCGAATGTCTTCTATCCTCTGCGACAAATGTTCCTGAGAAAACAACCTGCTTGCTGCTTCCCCGAGTTATAGTTTAATTGTTCACTGTCCAATTTGGTATGACTCAGGCAATCACTGTCTAGTGCTCTAGAAAATTATCATAAAAGTACTGCTTTAAAGATGTAATATTTCCTTCAATATAACTGATCTTCAGTTGTGTTTTCAGTAATTGTGTTTTCCACATCAAAATTTGTTTTGTTTTATAGGGATATTATAATACATAAATGCATCATATTAACACATTATACCCCTTAAACTTACAAAATGTTAAATGTCCAATATATTTTTTAAAAAAAGAAAAAAGAAAAAGGCATGATCTTCAAAAGAAAGACTCAACTTCTCACCTTATTTAACCTTAGCATTTGAAGACATTCTCTATTGCTGTGTCCTTGCTTGGTGCTAATTATTCACCCTTTTTTCTTGCCTATTAACAGTAATTTGTAATAATTATCTATTGTTATAATGATTGTTTACTGAGTACAGGAGACAAGCACTTATATGAAAAATCAGACATCTTCAAATAACAGGAAAAAAAACAGTAAGAGCCTTATTTAAAAAGTAGTTGTGATTCAAACTTTTAAGTAGAGGGTTATTTTCATTCATTAAGAAGAAAAAAAATCAATAAAACACTTATAAATTAGTAAAAAATTGCTGTTGGCCACATCTATATAGAAAATATTAAATAAGAATATCCCCCAAATTATTTTACCTGGGAAGCTTCAATTCAATGAATCAGAAAATGCCATCATTTGTTTGTTTATTGGTCCAATTAATCAATTTCCTCACTGAATTGACCGGTCTAACCAAGCTTTTTAGCAGATTAATAAATACAATTAAGGCAATCTTAATATACTTATACGAATAATTGTTATAACATTTACTTGTCATTGCTAACTATATACTCAATATGCTTATATCATGTTATATACCAAATTATAATTTCATCCCTCCCACCATCATAAGTCTTCCAGAAGTTTTATTCACATTTCTTTCTCCTGCAGCATTTGAGGTTTTATACAGAGTGGGTGCTCATTAAAATGTATGTCAAAACAAATCATTCGTATTCCCAAATCTACTGAATATCCACTGGTAGGAAAGGTAATTTCCACGTCTGCCGTCATTATTATAAACTCAATACTCAGAAAGCAAAAGAATGTAAGTTTTGCTTATGCAGGATGAATTAATTCTGGAGATCGAATGTGCAGCATGGTGACAATAGTTAACAGTACTCTATGGTTTTTTTGAAATTTGCTAAGAGAGTAGGTGTCAACTGTTCTCACCACACAAACAAAAAAGCGGTGACTATGTGAGGTGATGGATATGTTAATTAGCTTGACTGTTATAATCATTTCACAAGGTATACTACATCAAAACATCATGGCGTACACCTTAGATAGATATATAATTTTTATTTGTTAATCATAGCTCATAAAGCTGGGGGTGAGGGAAAAAAAGAATACAGTGAATCTTCATCTCTGTTCTTCTGTTTGCCCACAGAACCTCATTCCAAAGAGATGAGCATTTATCATCAACTTAAAGGCACCTTCAGGGTCTTCCACCACCATTTTGCAATTTTGTCCAGCAAAGATTTAACAAACCAAATAACCAACATCTTGATACCTGTGACAGGCAAAATAATGGCCTCCCAAGGAGGTCCACATCCTAATCCCCAAAACCTATGAATATGTTACTTTACATGGCAAAGAGGAATTAATGTTGCAGATGGAATTAAGTTTGTTAATTACCTAACCTTAAAGTAAAGAGATTGTTCTGGATTATCCAGAAGGGTCCAATGTAATCATCTGAGTCCTTAAAAAGTCAAAGACAGAGAGGGTCAAAGAAAGCAATGTAATGATAGAAGTAGGATCAATGAGATACAATTGTACTGACTTCAAAGAAAAAAGACAGGGCAGGAGCCAAGGAATTGGGGTATCTTCTAGAAGCTAGAAAAGGCAAGTAAATGCACTCTCCCCTTAGAAATCAGAAATGAACACAGCTGACACCTTGATTTTGTCTAGTGAAACCCATGTCAGACTTCTCAACTACAGAACTGTATGATAATAAATTCATATTCCTATAAGCCACTAAATTTGAGGTAATCTTTATGGCAGCAGCAGAAACCTAACACAATGCCCAGGACTTTCTTTTTAGAGCTGAAAGCAAAAATTTTAATACAAAAATAACTTGACAATATATTTTTACACATTCTATTTCTTAATGAGAGTTTAATTGGCCTCCACAATACATAGACCAAATATTATCTGATAGTTAACTGAACACAATGACCCAATTAAAGTCTAAGGTCTGACAGTAAACCTACAGATCAATGCCAATACACAGTTCCTAGTATTATTGGTTCAACTTTAAAAAAAACTATCTCTCTCAAGCATTTATCTTGACTTCACTCTATGAACTATAACTCAGAATTAGTGATTAGTTGATGATGGGGGTTCCTATTTATAAAAATATTTGAGCTATGAAATGAAAAAGGAAAGACAGACTTGTAATATCACCATTTTGCACTGCCCTCATGAAGCAATGGATCTTAGCCAGGAATCCATTAAATCTAGTCAAGGGCCTAATCCAGTCCATTGCCCCTTTTCTTAGCCTGTGAGCTAAGAGCTATTTTTTTTCATTTTCAAGTGATTAAGAAAATCAAAAGCATAATATTCATGGCATAAATAATTACATGAAATTCCAATTTCAGTGTTTTATAAATAAAATGGTATTGGAACACAGCCATGCCCATTTACTTACATAATGTCTATGGCTGCTTTTATATGGTAACAGCAGAGGTGAGTAGCTGTAAGAAACTTTATGGTGCTCAAAACCTGAAATATTTATTCTTTGGCCCTCACATAAAAAATTGGCCAACCCCTACTCTTGGCGATGGTCACCAATGATAGCTAATACCTAAAATGAGAAGCAAACAGAATACCTATGAAGTATCCTTGTGGAAAAATTCAAAACTGATCTAGGCTCCTGGTCAAACTGTCAATTCATAGGAAATACGAAGGACAGAGGAACATGTAAGATGGCACAATTGGGATGTATTTAGCAGACTATAGAATATGGGAAACTCTACAGGATGAATAAATTTATTTGACAAATGCTTTTCGACAAGAAAAAGAAAGGAGATCAGGAAGAGGAACTTACAGATGAAAAACCAAATGATTGTAATGTGCCAATTACAATTGTATTCTGATTCAAACAAACTGTGGGTAAAAAAGAGAATTATGAGATCATTAAGGAAATGTGATCTTAATATATGTGGGTATTCGGAAATTATTAATTTGTTTAAATTTTATAAGTGTTATAGTTTTGTTTTAATAAAGAATCCTTATCTTTCATATATTTTTTAGAAGAAATATGAGATCTGGGATTTGCCTGCAAATAATCTAGTGGGGAGGGAAGAAATAGAAAACAGAGGTACAAATGAAACAAAACTGTCATTATTTGGTAATTTTTGAAGCTGGATTATGGGTATTTGTGGTTGGTATACTGTTCCCTCTCCTATTGTACATGGTTGAATTTTCCTTAATAAAAGGATTTTAAAAAATCCTTTCCCAAAGGTCTTGAGGTTCATGAAGAGAATAATTTGGTAACCATAATTTATTTCAAAACCCAAGGATACAGAACCCAATGATAAAAATACCAAAACCAAATCTTTCTAAATGGGAGAAATTTCATATTTTATCTCTAAAAATGTCAATGTATTCACCTTCAGTAAAAACATAGAGTAACAGACATTTCAATGACCAGGACCTACTGTGGAAAACAAACATCTTGGAGAAAACAAGCTGATTTTATTTTCTAAAATACTTTCAAAACCAGAAGCCCAATACAATCATTAGCCTTCTATCACATCTGTAACCAACATTCTAATTCCGGAAGAACTGAAGACCACAAACAACACTTCGCCGTCAAGCAAAGGCAACTTGCTTTTGGTATTTGTTGAAACACCTCTAGTTAATACCAGGAGTTAGGTAACTGTTTCCATTTAACAAGTATCTCTTGCCAGACACTGTACTAGCTACACAATACATTTAACTTTCACAATTCATCCTGGAAACAGGGATTACCATCCTCATTTTATGATGAAGGCACAGAGACACAGAAAGATTAAGTTGTAAAATCAGTTAATGACCTGAGACAGGCTTAAAATCAAGTGCATCTGATCTGAATGCCAATATAATCTCAAAGCAGAAGGCCAGCACCATTACTCTCAGCCCCTTGCAAATTTTGACTCCGTCCAGAGGTTAGGATCTAGACAAGCTTGACCTTTCTCTGGTGCAAAACAACTACAAAGGAAGCCCCGGTCCTTATGTCTTCCAAAAAGCAAGGTCAGTTCCTGAATTTTTTCTTGTCAAAAAATATTTGCAAGAAACAGAGACAAATACAAAGATGTTAACTGAATATTGTTTGTAATCGGAAAAAAAAAGAAAAGAAAAGAAACTAAATTTGTGATGGTAGAGAAATGAATAAATTACTTGTGGTACAAACACATACTAAAATAATATGCAACATTTACCTATAACCATATATCTCCAAAAATATAATGTTGAGTCAAAAGCAAATTGCGAAAGAATACGTCTCACAATTCATGTAAAATTTTTAAGCACACAGAACCGTACTATTTATACATTTTTATGAGTACATAAATATATACTAGAGCTATCTAAAAAACTACATGAGAAGAATGAACCTCAGGTTCAGAGTATTTCTGACCTTTGGAGAAGGAATCAAGAGAATGGTAGGGGAGTATTTTAACTGTGCCTATAACATTATACTTCTTTCAAAAAGATATGAAGAAAATATGCCAAATTATTAACCTTGGTTTAATATGCATTATGAGTATGAGGATTCTTTTCATAATATTTTCTATGATTTTTCTATTTTTTTCTATTTTCAGACAATTTAAATTTTAAATAAAAATAAATAGATAATTTTTCTTTATATAAAAAGAAGACAAAGACTTGAGTGAATCTGACAGTGGGAACGGAAGAAGGAATTCTCCTGATAAAATTCAGGAGAAAAGAGACATAGAAATATAATTCACCTGAGGCCACACTAATAACTGACAGAGCCAAGATTGCAATCTAGATCTGGTTGATTCCAAAGCACCATATTATTCTCAAGATCAATTTGGATTTTCCATACAATTCCCAAAGTAGAGATGACTTGCATTCAAACTGTGCCTCCTAGGAACACTTATCATACAGCCCTTCCTCCTAATTTCACTGTTGTAAGGTTCATTCCCAAGGAAGTCCTAGAAAAATCAACCTTCAGGGAGGAGAAAAACCTAGTTGGTTATTAGCATGAATGTACTCCCTTTTGTGTTACTATGTTGTGGTTGAAGTTCTGGGATTCTAGATGGGTAGTAGGGAGGGCACGTATTGCATGGTGCACTGGGTGTTATACGCAACTAATGAAGCATCAATTTACATCGGAATCTGGGGATGTACTGTATGGTGATTAACACAATATAATAAAATAAAATTTAAAAAAAAAATAAAAATAAAAATAAAAAAATAGAGAGGTATTTGTAATGAATATGCAATCTCTTGACACTGAATGCACGGATTGGCAGTTTGATGTGTCAACTCTGCACTTAGATAACTATCTTCAGAAAAGCTAAAGTAGTGATTCGACCTTTTTGAAATCTGAGAATTTTCTCACATTCCTTGAGGCATTCAGAGAGGTCAAAGGGAGATACAAAGTTATATTTCGGCAATCTCTGAATTATTAACAAAAGTTTTCATAAAATACATACTCTCTGCATAACTTGTGAATTAATTTACCAACGTTATAGACTAACTATGTACTAAGTAAAACCTGCAGAAGAATTAGCAGTTAGATCCAGTGTTCACAAGGCACGTTCCTAAGACAAAGAGAGGTCAGAGCTGAAACTGAAAACAAGCAAAATAAAAACAGGTCTTCAACTCTCCCGTAAAACAAATCCCAACTCCTCCAAGGCTATGGATTAGTTTCACTGCTGTTCTTTCTTCCTACTTGTTTAAACCCTTTAATAGGTTCTCCCTCCAACAAATAAACATGTTCAAATCTCTCCCATCTTGCCAAACAAGAAAAAGGAGAGCAAAATTCTTCTGCCTCTATTTCTCTTTGCTCTCATAGCCAAGAGCTTAAAGTCTACCTCATATTAATGAGAAAATACTATGTTTATTAATGTATTTATTAATTGGTCAATTCACTCATTGGACAAATATTTGAGGGCTTGCTATACACCAGGCACTATTGAAGGCATCTGGATAAATCAGTGAACCAAAGATCCCTACCTTTGTGGAGCTTACAGTCTAGCTGAAGTCAGGCAATGCATAATAAATTATGTGATGCTCATGAGTCAGTTGAAATGACTGAGAAAGATTTCACTGCCCTCTTCCAAACTGCCAAATCCACACAATTCTTTCTCTTCCTCATCTTTTGAGAATCAGGCATCAAGTGGAGGAAGCTTGTTATCTAAATGTCTCATCACCATCTCTTAACAGGCATTCACTACTTTAACCTTTGCTCCATTGTATTCTGACCATAAAGCTAGACCATGTGTATCTCCGTCCAGTTGCTTTGCAGATCCTTGTCTTGTGTGAAGCCATCAGTTCTATTAGGAAAGTTGTCCAGTACCATGGTGCCTAACACTTCCTAGGTACTCAATGAATGTTAGATGAATAAAAGTTTGTTTCAATGCTGTTCCCCATCATCCTTGCATTTTTGCTCCACCAGTCCTCTTTGGGCTTTGCAAATCAAAGAAAAAGTAAAGCCAATTCACAGACCATCACAGCTGGTCGAGACAAATGAATATAATGTGTTGCTACTATTTATAAATGATTTTTAATGATTCAATTGTTTTTCAAGACCTCAATAAATAATGGCAGGAGGAACTGTTCTAATATGTTTTGGAATAATTGAAAACACATTTAACCATCACCATACAAGGATGTATTCATCCTCAAAACTTAAAATATTTGAATTACTCACTGGCCACCTAATATATTTGTAGTCCTCAAATTAAAGATGAAACTAAATTTATTTCGCTATTCACTGTGATCAATGAGAACAAGCTTCTTAGTTGTTAATTACTAGAAAAAAAGATAACATTTCAGAAATGCTTAAACAAAATAAACAATTATCAGAAATTTTTTCCCATAAAAAATTCACAATAACAAGAAAATACATCTGTACTCCTGAGTAATACAACATTGTCCCTTTTTAAAAAAAATTTTTTTAACACAGTGAGTAAAAAGCAGACAAAAATCAACCTGTCAAGAAATGGTTTACTCAGTAATGGACTAGCCCGGCAGGGGATTCATTCTGCTTTCGCCAGAAGAGCCCTTTGTGTAACAAGAACAAACCATTAAGGGTTTAATGACACTGCAGTCGCATATCAGAACACTGAAACAGGAGTGAGGATTCTTTTCACCCACTTGCGGCTGCTTCTACCACAACCACAGCCACCACACGATCTACTGTCCACATCGTCTGCAAATGGGCAACTGGTTGGGAGATGGGTTTTCCTGACTTTAGCCCTCATTTATTATAAGATCTTGAAGAACACAGCTTTTGTCAGGAATAACCGGAAGTCACTTGCTAGGCCCAGAAGGGACAAGTCAGCCTCAGAAACGGAAGCAGATTTGTTCCTGGAATCCCTCCCTGCCCACATGGCATCTCAAACAGCTGTGGGAAGACTGAATTTGGTACGCAGCTGTGCCGGACTCGTCTACTTTGCAGCGCTGCTGTTTCTATACACTCTCAACTGCCCACTTGTCTGCACAAGGCGTGATGTTCTGCGGTTGGCACCTGCTGATAAGGGTAATTATAGCATTAGTGGAAGCAAGCATGCCATCTAAGGTTGAAAAACAACTCTAATTACAACTCCATCATTTTACTCCCTCAGAACTCTTTCTTTTCTCTCTTTTTTTTTTTTTTACACAGAGCTTACTTGGAGATTAAATGAAATCCGTATCTATTTGAAAAAAAGCCCTGAAATAGTTGTGGGACTAGATGAGGAAATCACCTTTCAAAATTAAAAATACTATAGGCTGAGGTGAACATGTGATATTTGTAACACCAGACAGCACTTGCTGAATCACCTTTCAACAGATTTCACATGTATTTTTGTGTGGACAGAATTAAAACAAATAATAGGAATAATAAGAACAACACTTCAAAGAGAAATACGAAATCCAGATAGTACCGAATAGAGGCAAAGAAGTTTTAAAATCCTTTTATGTCTACTAACCAATTTAACAGTGGCATTATGTAAAATATTAATGTACAGAAACCTAATTTCATATCCACAATGCAAATATAAAACTTTTATATTAATATAACTATACAATTGATATCAAATTCCTTTACTAGTTTACCAAAAAGACACCCCACTGTTTTTAGATTTAAAAAATAATCTATGACCCATGGTCAGAGAGGAACAAATTTCAAGGAATGAATATGATTAAATCCTACTTCTCTTTATCAGAATTTTATGATTTGGGGTATAATTTGAGAATTATAGATTACTGAATTAAACTGTGCACTTTCAACCATGAAGCTTTAAAAATAAGGGGAAAGAAGAAGGTTTGCTTGGGAAAAAAATCTTTTCAAATCAACAAGGATTGATGTGTTAGACACATCCACTCTTGTGGCCCAGAACTTGAAAACATGACCTTTAAATACCACTATTAGGACTCAGAACAGCTGCCCCTTCCTCTCACTATTACACAGAGTAGTGCTGCTTCTGCATTGTGCTAGAATAGAAGCAGGCCCCAGGGAGCTGGGGCAAGGATGGCACATGCTGTCCTGTCCTGGGCCTGCCATAGTCCATGAAGAACATGGGCAGACCATCTTCTGAGTAATAAGTACATTGCCAGAAATATGACCTTTTGATTTCTAATACTGGCATCAAAATCATAGGGCCAGCCCAATCTCTAAGCTAGCTCTAAGAAAACCCCAGCATATCTAGTGATAAGTAGATAGGAAATCTAATTACCAAGGTTGATTCAAACAGACCTCCCCTACCCTTCACACATAAAAACACCATGACGCAGATCATAGAAGAAAAGTATTTCTGCATAATCAAGAATATGGCAGCCCTCTCCTTGCTGAAGAAAATCGCCCCCATTATCTATGATGGATGCATGCTTTGTTGTTAGTGAAAATGAAAACTAATGTAATCATTCCCACTGGGGACAGAGTCATGGACTGTCATCGTTCCCTGGGAATAAATTTAACTGGAAGTGATTTCAAGACTCTAACTATAGCAGAAAAGAGAGAACAAAGGCCACATCAATAAAACAACTATATAATCATTTTACATTCTCAAAAGAAAGAAGAAAGAAGGATCTAAGTGTGTTCCCATGTTTTATTATTAACTACCTTTTCCCACATTTATCTACTTTGTCTTCAAAGAAAGAAAAAAATTCTCCTACAATTTTTATCATGATGATCCCACAATATTTCTGAGTACAACACAAAATGAATAAGATCTAGAGTCACATCACAGAATATCTTATTTATTCAGAGAATAAAAAGCAGGAATAATCATATTAACTGCTTTAATCACTTCCTTTAGTCTCTGTAATTAAAGCTATTTTTTTACATAAAATACAATGAAAGTTGAAAATAGCACCAGCACACCTTAAGAGGCAGAAAAAAAAAATCTTACCTTGAAGATTAAAAACTTTTATCATCATGTCTGCTGCAAGCCTTATTATTTCCTCCCTCTTGTTTGCATAAGTAAGTTGGGTGTCTCACTTACAGATGAAGTAGAAAGTCTTTGTTAACAACTAATGGAATCAAACCTTGATTAAAAACCACCATCCCAGCTCTAAAATTTACAAAACCTCATTATCCTTGTTTAAAAAATTCTGATAATTCAAATCATGACTAGGAGCACTTACTAGATTTTTAGAACAAAATCGATATCAAACAGGTCATGCAATGTGAGAATAAGCACCAGCTTTTGCCATGACTGGTTTTTTAACTGAATTACTAATGTTTCAGTTAACAAGTACTACAGAGAAATATAGCACCATCATCGCCCTTAGTAAACAGGAGGACACACTTTTCCAGATGTCTTCTGTTGTCATGGTATCCTATTATGTCCTCTCTCCCTCATATTTTTATTCTAAGTAACAGACCTGTAAGTTATTGAGCCTAACCTATGGTTATATGAAGATTTTATATGTTCCTGAGACTCTGCACACACCTGTTGAATAGAATCAAAGAAGCAGTATAAGAAGTTATTTAGAATAATACTTTCTGTTAAAAGGGGGATTAAATTCTTAGTTCACATAATTGATGAAAACCAGAAGTCATCAATCCCTATCTTCAGAATAATATTCTCCTTTTTAAAATATAAAATTTACCTTTATTTAAAAATGGTATTACAATGCCTGAAATGAAATTAATTGCATTTTAAGTGCACTATATCCATCTTTGGACCAAAAAAAAAAAAAACTTACCCACAACACTAAATATTAGGGAAAAAATTTCAAATTTAATAACATTCTCTGCTAGTTTTTGTGAACAAGCAAACAAAATAAACAGACCAAATATTTTACATGTTTATGTTTCATTCTTTGAAGTAATGTTTTAAACAGCCTGGTTTTACAGATTAATTTTTATCCTTTAGTGATGATCTCTCGAAAACAGAAGAGGGTACCATTATTCATGCCATGAGATACAATGCTTTTGTACCACCCTTTTAAAATTTTTATTTAGTTTCTCTTCTATACGATACAATATCTGCTGTCAACTCCTCTGAATGTAAAGCATAGGTACACACAGCAGTGCGCACACACGGGGATGTTCTTAATGAGGTCTCCTAAGTTGAAGTACCCTTGTTCCCTAGGAGCAACAGGAGGGCTCTGCACTCTCTTCTGAGAGTTCTTCCCCTCTAGGCTAAAGGAAAACAGGTAATATTTAAATACTAAAAATGCATATGCAGCTAAAGTTTTTATCAACCGTACTTCTCTACGCACATACGATGCCTATATTAATTTCACTTGAGTGCTTTTATCGCACAAAGACATTGAAGAGGGCTGACGCATGGGAAAACTGCTTTCTGAACGCTGTGTATGGTAACAGTAGGATTAGAAGCACCTGGGATATTCTTGCTATGCTCTGCATGCAAATAACATTCTGCAAACAATTAAACGCACCCATTAACATAGTGGGAGTGTGGGATGAAAAAGAGCAAGTGTTAAGAGAGTAAAAAATGGCATGCCCTTCCTATTCCGCCCTCATTCAGCGGATGCCGAGTACCTTCGAACATGCTGCACAGACAGACCCTCGGGACCTACAGGAGTCACAACAATACACTCGGCAACATCTCGCAAGCTCTGTTAATTGAAAAACTCTAACGATCTGACAGTGAGCCCCTCGCCTCTCCAACATTTTCTCCATTTTTCGCAAAGACCCCACAGACGTCAGGAGACCCTCCCCTCGCTGAAGAAAGGGAAGCCGTTGCTTCTTGCCCCTCCTCATAGCCCCCAACACTTTCATTAGAAGAGACTCCACAAGTTCCCAGGCTCGAGCCCCTAAGGAGGCAAGTTCAGCACCATGGAAAGGGCTCGAGGCGCGGGGCGGAGGGAGGAAGAGACCTAGGGGTTCTCCCCGGGCCACTCACCGGCGTCTGCTGCGATGGGAGTCCCGAGCGCTTGGTGGATCCCTGCTTGGAACTTAACCTTTTCCACGACTCGGCAAACCTGCCCCGGCTGGCGCTCCGGCTGCGCCTGCGGCTCTCCGCGCTGTCGTCGCGGTCGGAGCAGCCCCGCTCCACCTCCGCTGCATCCCTCCACTTCTTCCCCATGCTAAGTTCGCCTCGCTCTGCCAGGCAACACCCGGGCGCCGAGCTCTCACTCCCTCCTCTCGCCGCCGGGTCTCACTCCAGCTTGCGCGCTGCTCTCTGTTGGCGCCGCCTTTGCCTCCGCGGGCTCCTGCCAGAACCCTGCGCTCCGTTACCGCCGCCGCCACCAGGCTGCGCTTGCGCCCGCGATTGGCTGAACTGTCGGCTGGGGCTGCGAGCGCCACCTGCGCCCGAGCCAGCTTCCTTTTGCGCCCCCAAATTGCTCTCCACCCCGCAGGCGCCGCCTTCGCTGGGGAGCACACGGCCCACGCCTGGAGCTATTGATGTGTCGCTGGGTAGCTGCCTCCAGTCACCCCACCCCGCCCAGTCCAGTCCCCTAGGCCTTGGGGACCAACCACACCCCACCCTGAGCTGCAGGTGCAAGCCTAGGCTCCCACACTGGGAGACTCCAGTAGACTTGGAGAACGACAGGAAGCATGCAACTTTGTCTTCCTTCCTTTTCTCTTTCTTCCCTGTTTCTTTGCAGCAACAACTGTCTCCTAAGTGTCCTTGGGGGGGGTGGGTAGAGCTTCATCTCCTTGTCAGATGCCACACTAATTCCTTCTCACGCTTGCTCGGATTAGCCCACTGGTTCTGAAACTTGGCTGCACACTGGAGGTACTTAATCTTTTTTTTTTTTTAATGCTGATATTTCTTCAGAGTCTAATTTAATTGGCCTGGCTGTGGCCTGGGAATCAGGATATTTAAAATCTCTCCAGTTGATTCTTGCTGCTCTAACCGCAATCAAGCGTCTTCGACAACCTGCACCATAGGGACAGGGCAGAGAAGGGTCTTTGGAAGGGAAGACAGGGTGGATGCTTCTTGAATCAATTCGTTTTTCTCTCGGGGTAGCAGTGGGGTATTCAGTTTACCCTCACACTCTCGAGGCCAAGATACAGCAGTCAATGCAGTGAAGATGACGTGTGATCTCCTGTGTGCTGAAAATTCTTTGACACCTCCTCGTCCTTGGTTCATCCATCTGCCTTCTGCTCATTAGAAGGAAATCCAGCAGTCCCTCATCAGTTTTGTGTCAGTTATTTTACCAGATCAAGCTGTCCTCGTGATCAGGAATTTCCTTGATCAGATGAGAGAGGGCCAATAGGGGTGTCACAAATTTACAAAAGCTGAAACAATGACCTTACTCCTGATTAAAGGGAAGAAGGCCTAAAATCCCTCCTGGTTGAAAAGAGCTATCTGGTTGCTTATCTGTTGCAATGGCAACAGACGTATTTTCATTTCTTTCTGAAATGGAGCATTCTCTCTCCCATTTGAATAAGACCAGGCCCTTCCAGGAGGAAAAGGCAGAAAGGGATTAAGAGGGAAGGGGAGAAGGTGAGAAATGCTGTAGGAAAATTTGTGTTGTGGTGCCAGTTGTGAAAATCATAATCTGAGTTGTCCGTGGTCAGTCTGATGAAGCAGAGGTTTTGGAATTGACTAGTTTTCATGAATGGAATACAGAACTCTAAAATTCCACAGCTGTACGTCTGTGTGTAGTGCTACATTAATATTAATCCTGTCACTTTAAGCAAAGGGACTCAACAGAGAACACTTCCTACCATTTTAAACAACCTTTTAACCAACTCTGTGTCCAGAAATCACACATCCATATTAAACAAAATGAGGCTTTAAACAATGTTTGCAACACACAATGCCATTTGATGAAAAAACCACAGGCTCCATTTTGCCTTTCCTTGTTCCCTATCTAAGCTCATGGATTTGAAACTATTAGTGACATTTCATGGAAATACAATAATTCAGTCCAGACTTTCTCCCCCTCACAAAAATGAATCAAAATGATTATGCATAGTTTACAAATTAGACAGGTATGAGACCTAAATCCCAATTAGGGAGTAGGAAAAAAGTCAGCAAATTAGGACTTAAAGTAGATGTTTGCCTTTTCCTTTAGTTGTCAACAAAGGGGAATATAAGTGAAAACTCCCTAGGAGATGAAAAGCCTTGTGCTAACCTGGATGCTCTGAAAGTTCATTCTTTCAATATAATGATAAAAGCCCTGCAAAGGAGCTAAGGGGCTTTCACAGATGTATCAAGGCACGTAATCCAAGAACACTCACTTCACGGAGCCACAAGACCCGGATTCACCCACATCAACCCATTAAGGGGGAAATAACACTGCTGTCAAGAATATCTGACATGAATGACGGCACTAGGACTTCCATGAGTATTCAGAGCCCCTGGTGAGTTTTTTAGATATATTTAGAAAAATTCAATGAGTATTGATTGTATATGTAATTTTTTTTTATCTGTTTGGTCTAAAAATGAGCTTTGTATTGCTGTTATCTTAAAGCTGTGTTTTAAAGCCTTGTTTGAAGATGATTGCATTTCATTTTTGCACTTGACAAGTACAAAAAAATCTGGGAACTGTACAAGAGGCTAAATTAGATGTGATTATAGACAAGCAAAATATTGACCTTCCCTCTTCTCATGTTCATTTGTCTTTTCCCAAATTTTCTAATAACTAGGAACTGGAAAACTACATTGAAAGTCTATCATTTTTCTTACAAGTTAGCAAAGAATGGCAGCATCAAAGCTAAGAACACTTTAAGGGGCGCCTGGGTGGCTCAGTCAGTTACGCATCTGCGTTCGGCTCAGGCCATGATCCCGGGGTCCTGGGATTGAGCCCCAAGCCAGGCTCCCTGCTCAGCGGGAAGTCTGCTTCTCCCTCTCCCTCTGTGTGCACTCTCTCTCAATCTCTCTCTCTCTCTCAAGTAAATAAATAAAATATTTTTTAAAATAAATAAAATCACCAGCACTGAAATTCTGGAATCAAGGCTAGAAGCCATTTCCAGAGCAACTTAACTTTTCTGGAAGAGTCATTGCAATTGCAAAGGTGAGTGTAAATACAAAAAAAAAAGGCTATTGGGAAGTATGTCATAAACCTTTTTTTTTTCCCTCCATGGTTTCTATGCATTAAAGAATGTACATATTAGGACAAGATTAAGGCAAAAATTACTTGTATTGTTACATAATAAATATTCTACATAAGATAAAAATGCAAATATATAAATCTTTATGTACGAATCAATCCAAACATAATATAGTGAAATGTTCTGAAAAGTGAGCTTTAAATGGTATTCAAAAAAATTCTCAAGAAAATATCAAATGCCAACAGTCTTTCAATAGCCCTACACACTCTATGAACTTTACATGATCCTACCAGCCTGTCACGTGTGTTGAGTGTATAATCAAAGAAACTCTCTTCAAAACCCATTTGCTCAAAGTCACATGATTATGAACTTTATTGCAAAAGAGTTAATAGGAAATTTATTTTCCTTTGGTTATTCCAGGACCTGGAAACCCACATGCATACCCAGAGACTAACACGATCAAGCAAAGTGCAAGAGGGGAGGGTAAACAGAGAAAGTGATGAAAACTATAAAGCCGTGTTTGTTCTAAAACCTCTCCTTGCAAAATAAGATAATATCAACTATATTTCATCAATTTTAACACTTCCAATTTTTCACATTTTAAACACTCTCAAATCAGGATGTTGATAATGGATGGTATCTTGGCTTCAGTATAATATGTTATACGGAATCATAGAGTTGAACAGTGAGTTACATGCTTATAGGTCTGACCTTAGAAACCCAACAAGCTGTCATTCACCCTGTGCCTACACATTCAGACTCCAGCATTAGATATCTTCTTTCTCATAAGCAGGACATTTCCTTATTAAACGATTTTAAGCATTAGGAAGCCCATCCTTATAAACTAAGCCGAAATCCATGCCTCCACCTTTATTTTAAACTCTGGAGCCACACTAATTTAACATATGTGCTCTTCCAAGTGATAGTCCTCGGGTATTTGAAGATGGCCTTTACGACTCCCCTACAACATCTCTTCTCTTAAGCCAAACAATGCCTAATTCCTTCTGTCATGTCCTTACACACACGGGGAAGCAGTCTGACTTGGCACTCTTGCATGCTAAGATTTTTAAATGTGACTATTAAATGAATTTGGGGCCAACTGTTTTGCGAATTCACTAAAAGCATAGCCACTGTGATGAGACTCACAGAGAAGTAGGCTTAGTCAATGCCTACGAAGCTGGAGACAGGATGTAGTATCTGCATTTAGTCATGATTAGATTCCCTTCAGTAGACATGAGGGCTGAGTCTCACACAAAGCCAAACAACCGTGAGAGTTGAAACAATTATTCCTGTAACTTGAGCAAAAAATCGCCCAAAGCCCACGACTATTAATCAAGAAAAGGAGCAGTAGGGTTATACTGGTTTATGCAAATTGGCCATCTATGTGGATGAAATTCTCTGGGTGATAGCTTCCTGAAAAATTATCCTTCTTCTTAATGAAAAACAATCACGTATCTTCTCTGAAATACCTACTGACAAGCCTTCTTGGTTACCCACCCCATCACGTCCTCTCTGCAAAGGCCAGTGCAGGTCAGAGAACCTAGCTACAGATCTGCTCTGTTTCCTTCCTCTCTCTCTCTCTCCCGCCTTCCTTCCTCCTCTACTCCTCCTCCTTCCACCTCCCCCTTCCTTCCTTCCTATTAATTTTTCCGTAGACTATAGAACAAACAAAATCCTCCAATTATCCAGACTTCCTACACTTTAAACACTATTATGATTCGTAGGAATGTGTAGTATAAACCCTCTTTATTTTTCATTGATGCATTTGCATAAATGCATATGCATATGAAAGTATTCCCTCTTTCTGAATCTATACATAGATAGTTTTCTGAAATTTTATTTCAAGATTGAGAGATAATGACTAAACTAAATGGTATAAGAATTATGAAGGTTCGGGGCATCTGGGTGGCTCAGTCGAGCGTCTGCCTTTGGTTCAGGTCATGATTCCAGGGTCCTGGGATCAAGTCCCATGTCTGACTCTCTGCTCGGTGGGGAGTTGGCTTCTCCCTCTCCCTCTGCCCCTACCCCCTGCTCATGCTTTCTCTCTCTCTCAGGCTCTCTCTCTCTCTCTCTCTCAAGTAAATACATAAAATCTTAAAATAAAATAAAATACTACAAGAATATTCATAGCAGCACTATTTGTGAAAGTGAGCAAAACAGTTACATAAATTATGGTATATTGAGACAATGGAATACTATTCAGCAGTGAGAGTGAAAGAACCACTATTACATGCAAAACCGTGGGTGATGTAACAGCAATAACATGGTGTGGACAAGATAGCTGTTTTTAAAAAAGAACAAAGTAGAAAAAAACATAGGAGTTGGCTTTCCCCTGATTGCTCTGCCATTACCATTAAGATCTGTCTCTATTTTAAAGAAATAAAACTGATAATTAGATTCAACATGCTGGATGTAGTTTATGTAAAAAGGTAACTCAGGGGTTCAATTACTAGTAACATTTCAAAGAAAAGACTTTATCCTTATACCAAAAAATAGTAAATATAATCTGTTAAAGTTCAAACAGGATAAAGAAAATGTGGTTCATACATACAATGGAATATCACTCAGCCATCAGAAAGGATGAATACCCACAATTTACATTGGCATGGATGGAACTGGAGGGGATTATGCGAATAAGTCAAGTGGTGAGAGACAACTACCATATGGCTTCACTCATATGTGGAATGTAAGAAATAGTGCAGAGGACCACAGGGGAAGGGAGGGAAAACTGAATGGTAAGAAATCAGAGAGGGAGCCAAACCATCAGAGACTCCTGACTCTGGGAAACAAACCGAGGGCTGTTGGAGGGGAGGTGGGTGGGGGATGGGGTAACCGGGTGATGGGCATTAAGGAGGGCACGTGATGTGATGAGAACTGGGTGTTATACACAACTAATGAACCACTGAACACTACATCAAAAACTAATGATGTGGGGCGCCTGGGTGGCGCAGTCGTTAAGCGTCTGCCTTCGGCTCAGGGCGCGATCCCGGAGTTACGGGATCGAGCCCCACATCAGGCTCCTCAGCTATGAGCCTGCTTCTTCCTCTCCCACTCCCCCTGCTTGTGTTCCCTCTCCTCGTTGGCTGTCTCTGTCTCTGTCAAATAAATAAATAAAAATCTTAAAAAAAAAAAAAACTAATGATGTACTATATGTTGGCTAATTGAACTTAAATTTTAAAAAAAGAAAGAGAAATTCCAAGTAGATCAGTTTTTTTTTCAATGTTAAAAAGAGCCTCAAAAAACAAAACAAAACAAAAAATGATGTTTAAGCTTAACTAACTTTTCACCTGGTAAAAGATCCAGCTATCCCTAGAAGGAACAAAGAATTTGGTTGTGCCCATTTAGCAAGGCTAAATTTTTCCTCAAACTCCTTTTCTGGAGTCATAGATGCCTGGACTTCTGCCTTTACAATTTCGTTAGTTTTGCTTCTTTAAAAATGCACTCCTTCTACAATCAGTAATCCTTAAAATTTGTCCCTCATTATCCACCTTTCTGAGGTCAGGATTTTTATCTGTGTACAAGAACTCTAGGATATTGGTAGTGAAAGACACATAATCCAGCTGTGTCAAGGAGAAAGGCAGAATCCAGTGCCTGGGGGTTTCTAAAGGTAAATTATTGTTTCCTACCTGCTCCTGGGTTACAACAGTAAAGTAGAAGGCAATCATTTGTGCTAAAGTCCAATTATTTCTGTTTGTCCAGCATAAATGGCAGGAAAACATCAAAGATCATCTTAAAAAGGAATGCACAGTTTTAGAGGAAGGGGCTAATCATTAGGGGAAAGTTACTTTTTCTTCTTTTTTATTTTTAAGAAGGTATGAATTTCTCGGGGCGCCTGGGTGGCACAGCGGTTAAGCATCTGCCTTTGGCTCAGGGCGTGATCCTGGCGTTGTGGGATCGAGCCCCACATCAGGCTCCTCTGCTATGAGCCTGCTTCTTCCTCTCCCACTCCCCCTGCTTGTGTTCCTTCTCTTGCTGGCTGTCTCCATCTCTGTCGAATAAATAAATAAAATCTTTAAAAAAAAAAAAAAAAGAAGGTATGAATTTCTCAAAGTACCATGCAGCTCAAGAAAAATATTCAGCAGTGTCCAAAACAGGTTAGAGCTAGCACGTAGACATGCTTAGTTTCCTAAATATAAGTGCATTAAATGGCCTTATGAAACTAACTTTTAAACTGTCCATTTGAACAATTTTGTGCAATTTTGTCCTTTTGTGCAAAAGTACAAACAGTAACACCCGGTCCGTTACAAAACAAAGTGAAAGGGGGACACAGAAGTGACTGTGCAAAATTCCCCCATTTCTTAGAGTCACAATTTCTATCCATGGTGGAAAAGAAATGTGATTTTGAATCTGAGCATATTAGAGTCCTATTAAGCATTTTTCACTACTCAAAACAAAACAAATTTGTACATTTTTCCCCTCCAAAGTACAAAGGTGAATGAAGTGAAAGCAATTAGTTAAACAAGAAGTAACAGTTTAGTTACCTTTCAACTTTGATGTACTTTCAAAATTCCTTTCCTCATGCAAAATCATTACTGGAGCTTAGAAAGTCTGAAGGTAGAGACTCAATGAACTAACTAAAAGGCTCAAGTGTTTCATGTGTCTCCTTTGACTTCTACAGAAGAAGCAAAGCCAACAATACGCTAAAAATGAGACAAGCTATTGTCATTAACAGGACGGATTCCACTAAAATTAACTTGGACTGCTGAATGGGGTCTTGAGATGTTCAGCAGAGATTCCAATGCCTACTATAATTCTTCAGATTAAAAGATGCTTTGTAGGGACACCTGGGTGGCACAGTCAGCTAGGCATTTGACTGTGGTGTTGGCTCATTTATTATCTCAGGGTCGTGAGATAGGGCTCCCCACGCAGAGTGGAGTCTGCTTGAGTTTCGCTCTTCCTCTCCCTCTGACTCTCCCCACCTCTCCCTCTGTCTCTCTCTCTCTCTTTCAAATAAATACATCTTTAAAAAATAAAAAATAGAAGATGGCTTGTATTAAACTGAATTTTAAAGGAAATCCCTTGTGCCGGATTATGTAGTTATGCCAATTAGAAAAGAAAGCTGATCTGATTGGCTGAAATATATGATGTATGCTATGACAGTAAAAAAGTTTAGCAACGTTATATGACCAGATTGGTGTCACAGAAACAAAACTCCTTAGGATGTTGAAAGCACAAGAGGATGTAAAGCAATGCCAAGCTGGTTAAAATAAAAACTTAGGGGCGCCTGGGTGGCACAGCGGTTAAAGCGTCTGCCTTCGGCTCAGGGCGTGATCCTGGCGTTGTGGGATCGAGCCCCACATCAGGCTCCTCTGGTATGAGCCTGCTTCTTCCTCTCCCACTCCCCCTGCTTGTGTTCCCTCTCTCGCTGGCTGTCTCTATCTCTGTCGAATAAATAAATAAAATCTTTTAAAAAAATAAAAATAAATAAAAACTTAAACAAAATGAGAAAGGCAAATGGGAAAGCCATACTCCTTCCACACTCTTCTTTTTTTGAAAGCTTTATAGATAAATGTTTATCTAAAGGTGAAAATTAAGTGGTTTTTAGGATTCCTACCAACACGATGCCTCAATGTTTGGTGATTTTAGTTAATCAGTTTTACTTCTTATTTCTACCAGTATTTTCCAACCAGACTTAACATGGAGCCATGCCAAACCATGAAGTGGTCCTATTCATTGATAAAGATCCTGTTGGATGCTACACACGGCTCACCTGTGTGAACAACATTGCAAGGTGGTTGGAAGTTTCTATCATAACCAGCTCTACAATAGTGATATGCCCTGGCCAGCTGGGTTTCAAGTGTTACAAATATCTGGGTGTTATCCCAGCATTCTGGGATCGAGCCCCACATCAGGCTCCTCCGATGGGAGCCTGCTTCTTCCTCTCCCACTCCCCCTGCTTGTGTTCCCTCTCTCGCTGGCTATCTCTCTGTCAAATAAATAAATAAAATCTTAAATAAAATAAAATAAAATAAAATAAAATAAAATAAAATAAAATAAAGTTGCAGCATTGAGATTAATCTCCAGTCTGCCTGACCTCTTCACAATCACAGGCTATAAATAGTAACAAATATTTATTATTTTCTACATAATCAGGTCCATTGCAAAGCACTATTGAGCACATACTTCTCTCAGTTCATCCTTTCATCTATATTGAAGATTAAAAACCGTGGTTTAGAGAACCTAAGCAACTTTCCTAGGACACACAGGTAATAATTGACAGAATCCTGATTCCAATTCTGTGTATCTGACTCTTGAGCCTAGGGACTCACCATTACACTTTATTTTTAGTACATTCAACCATTATACTACTAATTTAGTTTGAATTTTAAAAAACATAACTGTTGCTATTAAAATAATGGATTGTCATTGTTGGTTCAGGAATTAGAGTTGGGGGAATGGTTATGAGGTTCTCCAGTTTCTCGGGGATTCTCTTAGCCAATATTATCTTTCTCACAGGGGAGTTGTGAGAATACAGTCACTTAATAGGAGTAAAGAACTTTACTTGATATCTGGCACATTCTTAGCTGCCTTTCCTCCCTCTACAGATATGTGCCTTCTGGTGGCCATAAGCTTACTGTTACTATTATATTGTTGTTACTATTATAACATGTACTCAATATGAAATTAATACTGAGATATTTTACATTATATTTTCTACTAAGTCTTTGAAATCCAGTGTGCACTTACATTTACAGCATAACTCAATTTAGATTAGCTATATTTCAAGTGTCCAATAATCACATATGGCGAGTGGCTACTTATCAGACAACAGAATCACCACAAAATACCATCTCAATCATTGTGATTGACTTCAAAAAACACCAAATAAAAACAACAAGTAAGTGTTTTTAAGCTGGGGGTGGCTGAGGAGGGAGATTAGGTAATAGTTCAAAAACCTCTGGGAGGTTATAGGTCATCTACCCAGAAGAGAAGTCGAATTATGTGTACCCCCCATACATTTGCACGCAATTTCATGATGTCCATGGCCCCAGGCTAAAGAATGCTGTCTAAATGATTTGTTTTGAGAGATCATCTCCGGAGAATGACAAAGGAATGTGCCCACACTACGAGGTACCCACTGGCTTTGCACAAAAGAATGTGGGACAGAAGCAGTGGTGGTGGTCTTCTGCCCCTGGGAGCTCATTCTCATACCCAGTCAGCTGTGTGGAATTCATCCAGCTCGGCCAACTTGGAAGATTCTCACCACAGAAGCCTACAGGTGTTGCTGAGACAGAAATTATAAGAAGACTCATGAGAGCTGGGGATTCTTCTAACTAATATTTTACATTAAGCCAAGTGGACCCAGAACATATAATGCATTCTACATTTCCTAAAGAGTTATCTCCATATCAACATCCTATGAAAACATGAGAAAGCCCATCATGTTTTACTGTTTCTTTTTACTCAAGGCCCTAGGGCCTAGGTGTCTGAGGTTTAACCTTAAACATTCTAAATTCTTCCTAAATGTCAGAAGGATTCATCATTGGCCTGAACTTATTTAATTAGGCATCCAAATGTTTGGCTCAGTGCATGTTTTATGTATGAAAGACTCTCTGAATCTGACTCTTACTTTGGGCTCCTGTCTTCACTCTTTCTTGTCATTTAAACAGGATTGGGTCTTACCCATTTTTGAAATGAAATAACTCAAAATTAAAAATATTCTGAACTCATATCTTATGCTCCTGCTTATCTTTTTAAAAAGATAGGTACACAGAGTGTTAATTCTATTTGTCACACTAGCCATCAGATATTTACTTATTTTTCTCAGAAGCATCTGCCCTCCATCAATTTGTTATTAATTTGACAGAGTAAATGACTATTTCTAAGTGTGGAGGCACCTTTGAGACTTTCACTGTTTACAAAGGACTTTATACTAACTGGTGGTGCATTTTTCAGTGACTAAATGAGCAGATAACTCAGGCACAATGTTTATTACCTTGGAGAGAAAAAGAAAAGTATTTAAGCCACCCAGCCTATTCCTTTGTATTTTAGTTTATTATAACCTCTGTGTGTGTGTGTGTGTGTGTGTGTGTGTGTGTAACAGAGAGAGAGAGAGAGAGAGAGGGATTTCTTTTTCTATTTGTAATATTTGTAATTAGCCCCAAAACTAGAGTCTTTGGCTTTCTTGTAATCTCCCTTTGAAAAGCCAATCAATTTTATTTTCCAAATGTATTTAATTCCCTTTACCCTAGGATATCTCCTGGCTATAGTTTACAGCTGAACCTTTATATAGAATTTTAGAAACAGAAACAGTGATCTCAACAAAGGAGAGATTCTTTTCTGTTTGAAAGAATTATATGGAGGTGTGTGTGTGCGTGTGTGTGTGTGTGTGTGCACGCGTGTGCTCCAAAAGTGGGCAATACATGACTACACGGCACATAGCATTCGAAAGTTTGATTAAGGATGGTGTCTCAGACATAACACCCCACCCACTCTCAACCCACCTCTCCTCTCCTGAAGGCTTATTATGTTTCAAGACAAACAACGTGATTTGCGAACAGATTAGAACAGCCCATGGGGAAGCCAGAGCCAAATAAGCTGCAGGAATTCTTGATTTTTCAAGGTGTATTCTAAGATTTCACTAGAATAGATCCATCACCTCAGGGCCCTCTCTGGGATGGCCTGAGAACTTATAAGACGCTTACATTCTGCTTTCTTTGACCTCCTTGCTGCCTAGTCTCTCACACCTGGGGATGCCCCAGGTTTTGCCCTGTCTTTGGAGAAGGTGGTAACTTGAGGGTTATGCATGTGTACGAATTGGAGGAGCCTGGCAAGTTCTTCCCTGAGTATTCCTTGCTCCATGGTCCCATGGCATGGATCCTGGTTTGGTACCCAATGCTGTTCTCTGGATGAGAAAAGAGTGTACCACTTCTTCTCACAGTAGACATGCCATATGGTACTCATTACTTCCTCTCTCCTAAACACAATGCCTGGAATTATAAAGCTTTTTCTCCAACTTGCAAAAGATAACGGAGGGTAGTTTTGGCATTTGTAAAAAACATATATATTATGACAATGCCTGATGACAATTATGTATTTATAATCCTCTCTTAAATTCAGAAAGTTTCTGGGGAAAACACTCCTACCATAAGATTAGCACTAAGAAATCTGGCACTGCAGCGGACCAAGTCTTCCTTTACAAGCTTACCTTTCAGAAATGACAAAAGTTTCCTAGGTGAGCCTTCCCTTGACTACCACATGTTTTTTCAAGAACATGCTTTTACTTGCAGCTAAATCTTGGACTCAAGAGAGGCCAAGAAGAGTTCTATCTTTATATCAGGTCTTGTCTTTGAAAAGAAAAAAAAATACTGTATGCCAGAAAAATAAAATTAAGTCAAAAGTACCAGATTTGAGGATCAGACAGATCTGGGTTCAACTGCAGCCCTCACTTGCTATGTGATTTAAGGCAAATACCTTCCATTTATCTGACCCACAGTGCCTTGGTGTACAACATGGTAAAATATGGACACAATAACACCTATCTAGCAGGAATATTGTAGCAATTATAAAGCACAGAATACCTTGCCTAGAATGTATAAAGTGGCTAAATGATACCTATTATTTCCCAAGTTTATAATAATTACTTACTATAGGTGTACTATTTTCAGTTTATATATATATACATATATATACATATGCATATATTAATGTTTGGAATTAACTCAATAATTTTATTGGCATTATTCCTTTCTATTTCATAAACAAGCCAACTCTTTCCCCTTAAATAGATTTCCTTTATTTTTAGCAAGAAATGTATTTGCTGGCGTGCCTGGGTGTCTCAGTCAGTTAAGCGGCTGCCTTCAGCTCAAGTCATGATCCCAGGACCCTGGGATCGAGCCCAGGGAGTCTGCTTCTCCCTCTGCCTCTGCCCCTCCCCTGGCTTGTACTCTCTCTCTCTCACTCTCTCAAATAAATAAATAAAATCTTAAAAAAAAAAAAAAGAAAGAAAGAAAAAAGAAATGTATTTGCTTTTTTGCATGTGTGGCCTGAAAAAAAATCAAAGAATCAGAATACATAAGAACTAGAGAATCCTTCTCTTAGTTAATTAGTCACAATACAGTAGAAACCACAATAACTTGATAGTCACGAAACCACTTTCTGCACCCTGCTTCCACAAAGGGGTTTTGCAATACTGCTTATATCATAACACTGTAGCTGCAAAAATAAAGTGAAAAAAAATAACAGATTGGAGCTACACCAAACACACACACACACACACACACACACACACACACACACACCATTAAGTAAATGGAAAGGCAGTTAGACCTCTTTAGAAAAGTAACCACAGAAATCCAGAACATCAAGGAGCTATGACAAAATTTAGAAGACATAAGAAAATCATGACAATGTTTGTCCCGTAATTTCAACAGTGCAGCAAGGCAGAGAAACAGTAACACGTAAGGGTTTAAGAAGTTGGTGGATTTAGGTAGGAGTTTAAATAACCTGCATTTTGAGCTTCTATCAGAAAAAAGGATTTAAAACTCCTCTGTGTTTAACTTTGAGGGGAATAAATTGTTGACAGAGAATGGCTTAAGCCCAAGAAAGCTATTGCGATGTTGTGCAGAGTAAACTTCAAGAGTCGACTGAGTAAAATCAGTCCCTCTGTCACTTTTGTAAGGCTCCGGCTCAGGCTTGCAGGTCACAACACAGAGATTCTGAGCAATGCCCTGTTAATGCATATGCGAATATAGGAAAACAAATATTCTAATTCCTCACTGGAAGGACCCAAGGTCCACCTGCTTCAGGAAAGAGGGGAATGGAATCACACTGACATCATTAAAATACAAATGTTCCGATCTCCTGGGGTTATCAAATCATCCCCTTTGTATTTTCAATACTAAAACCCCACTCTTTGGAGAAAGGTTATCTTTGCTAAGCTTTATGCAAAATTCTGTTAAATTTTAGTATTCCAAAGCACTTATTTTGTTCAGCAGAGATTTCTGAACTGAGCTGATTTTGTTTATCCATGATTTTACTTTAACATCTTAGCCTACGAAGGATGGGTTTATGCTACGCTACACTGAACACAGGAGAAGAGTCACGTAAACCAAAGGACAATACAAAAAAATAACCTTTCTGTGACTTCCTCCAATAAAGCTAACCTTGTCCAAGCGAAAACTGTTTTTAAACATACTTCTAGCCAGAGGAAATACCTCCTGTCAATGAAACATGTAACAAATAATAACCAGTATTTATTGAAGACTCACTGTAGATTAGGAACTACTCTCAACCTTTTAATGACTACGATCTATAAGTAATGTTAAATGAAGCTAAATATAATACAAGAGTTATTATTATATGCCAGATACTGCTTCAAGTGTTACCCCATTAGCTCATTAAAGCCTCACAACAACCCTGTGATGTGGATACAATTATTATCCCCATATTGCAGAAGAGGAAACTGAGGCCTGAGAGGTCATTAACTTGCCTTAGTCATAAATCAAGGCTTCAAACCCCAAGCAGTCTGATCCCAGATATCTCACTCTAAGCCATTAGCTCACATTCCTTTTCTATGTAATGACTGCGTTCTTCACATTGTTTCAAAGTGGTATGTAGGAAGTATATAAAAAATATTCAAGAAGCAAGAGATTAGGAAATATGTATTGGTCATCACTATAGCACCATCACCTACAGGAATTTTAACCCCATTGGAAAAGAGTCTACGGTAAAAACTCTCCGAGTGGGACCAGGCTGACACATCGTCGGAAAGAGCTAAGAATTATTTCACTATGAAACTGGAGCTCCCACTGAGATATGTCTTACTTTCTTGGAATTCCAAGTCTTTCTGTCCAGGGGCTTTGGGGGATTCAGAAGTCTCCTTCTAAAGCAAGAGTCTGATGAAAATTTGACTCAATCATGAAAACATGACACTCAAAAGTGACTACAAATAATTTTCATTTTCCTCAGTGTGGTCTTCATTCAGCAAAGAGACATGGTCTCCGTTCAGTATGAACTCCAGTTCAGTCTGCATTCAACAAAGAGGTCTGGAGTCCCTACTGTGTGCAAGGAACTCTTTCAGGTACTGAGGCTCTAGAGGAATTCTAGATTTCTGCCTTAACATAACCTGAGGAGGTGGGGGTGGAAGAGAAAGGTATCAGTAAACTTGAAGGCAAGTGGGACACTCAATCCATGCACTCTGGTATACAAGAAAGAGCATTTTTCTCTGTTCTTCTTTAATTAACAGCCACCTCACTGGAAAATCTATTAGGACTTGCTTCACCTCCTGGATTGTACTAAAATCAAAGAGAGATCAGATCCCTTGAAGCTGCTTGCCTACCAAGCCCGTACACTTTGTCAAGGCTTAAAGTCCTGAGACTACGTCTTTCTTACTTCTTCATGAATTCCTTTCATTGTATGCTCACCACCTTCCTGGGGCTCTGCCACAATTTGATGTTCAGGTCCCCATTGTTCCAGAACCCCATGCCCATAACTCCTGTTCCCTCTATTCTCTCTTCTTCTCCTCCTGCTGCCCTCCAGAGCATTCACAACTTCCCTCCCACTTTGAGAGACCCAGCACCTTCTCTTCAACGAGCTTTGGCTCTCTCAACAAAGGGAAGCAGCCTTTGACTTCAAGCAGCTCCTGCTATAGGCACTCCAAAATTCCCCCAAGAAAAAGAAATATCAAAAGTCAGGTTCCTTCTTGAAATGGAAACAAAAGTAAAACACAAATTAGTATCACAGAAAAAAATTCTTTTGCCCCCAAAAGAGCTTTTCACTAAATTGCTGAGATAGGAGGGTATAAGGAGCGGTGCTCGGAGATGCTGCTGCAAGAGAAGAATATAAAAGTACATCCCGAAATATCAGCTGGAAAGTTCTTTAATGTTTTAAGACTGTTTGTAAGTGCAAAAGAGGTTGGGGAAGAGGGAATAGGCAAAGCTTCAGGATCCTTCTCCTCCCCGCAAATAATCCCATTTTATCTTTTTTATAAGTTGGAATTCATGCATGATTTGCTTTTATTCTTATTATGTCTGCTGTCATTGCCCTGTACGGACAAAAGGGTTCTAGAGACTACCACTCCCTGTCTATATCCGTGCACACAAACACATGCACACATACTTCCTTCTGACCATTCAACATACACAAATTTTCAAGAAAGAAACTGGGGAAATAATGTTTTCTACTGTGCATATCAGTTTTTATGTATATTATACACTTATTTCTCTATAAATATTTGTATAGTGTCAAACCACATAAAACCTATTATTAAAGTTCTTATCCCAAGAGTCTTGTCATGGAGCTGTTGAACACCTCAAGGATAGCGGTGGTCGTGCAAGGCTATATGCGTGATAAACTTGCACAGAGCTACATACATACTCACACGTGTGCGTGAGTTCATGCGTCACATGTCAAATTTGAATAAGCCCTATGGGTTGTACTAAGGTCAATTTCTTGGTTCTGATATTGCACTATAATTGTGTAAGATGTTAAGAGTGGGAGGCTGGGGAAAGGCTACAAGGGACTTCCTTGTACATTCTTTGCAACTTCCTGAGAATCTGTAATTATTTCAAAATAAAAAGTGCTTTAAAAATTCTTGTTGGGATGCCTGGGTGGCTGAGTCAACTCTTGATTTCAGTTCAGGTCATGATCACAGTGTTGTGAGATCAAGCCCCACACTGGGCTCCGTGCTAGGTGTGGAACCTACTTAAGATTCTCTTTTTCCCTCCCCCTCAGCCCCTCCCCCGTCTAAAATAAATAAATTTAAAAAAAATAAAAATAAAAATTCTTGTCACTTTCAATCTAAACTATTTAACCTATACATTGTGAAATGTTTTATTTTTTTAGCATAATAGTGTTCCTCAATAATAGTGAATTTGTTGATGCCAACCTTGACATATATATGAATATATATATTCAATATATAAGGCCTGCAGCTAAACTTGAAGATAAACATTGAGGGGCACCTGAGTGGCTCAGTTGGTTAGGCATCTGCCTTCAGCTCAGGTCATGATCCCAGGGTCCTGGGATTGAGCCCCACGTCGGGGTCCCTGCTCAGCGGGAAGTCTGCTTCTCCCTCTGCCTCTGCTGCTCCCCCCCACTCGTGCTCTCTCTCTTGCTCACTGTCTCAAGTAAATAAATAAAACCTTTAGAAGAAAAGAAAATAAACATTGAGCTTATTATTCCTTTTGGAAAGAGAAGGGAGGGTTCTCTGATTAAAAATGGCTTTAAAATTTTTATTCTTAATGTATCAATATATAGCACTAACTCTCAAGTTTTATTTTAATAAAAATAATCTTTTTACATTAAGTGAAGAGCGGAAGAGTCATGGGTGATTTTTTTGTACCTCAAAACTTGAGCTACTCATTGTACTAAAAAAGGTCATCACGGATAGTGATAATTATTTTTAAACAAACTGGAGAAAATATGACAAATATACATTTTAAAACAATGCTTGGCACTTATATACTGTTTCCCTTTTTGACTTACAAAATCAATTTTAGATCCTCCCAATAGCCATTTAAGATAGAGTGGGGAGGCAAATAGTATTAAAAGACATAAATAATCATATTTAAACAGCTCTGTGGCAGGAACTGACAATGTATTCAGTCTTTAATGGAGAAAAGTCACCCAGTTCTTGATTTCTGATCTCGAGTCCGATGGCAGTGACGGTGCTGGAGACTGTGAATGATAATGATGATGACATATTCATTTGCCCAGGTTCTACTATTTTATCTGACGTTCTGGCCTAATCCACGATGATGTCATCAAACATTTTAGTGCTTCAGAAGATACTTCCCACCAGCCGGATTTTTGCCGAACTTTCCAGCAAACAACTGAATACTACATAAGGTCTGTGGCCCAGCCACCCCCGTCCCTGTTCCCCAGGGCTGATGGAGTGGCCCTGAGTCACGGAGGCAGGTGGTGGGGAGGTGGCAGCTCTACCCACCCGTGATTATTTTCTAAAATAACTGAGGGCTCTCGTTATACCTTCAACTAACCATCTCCTTGCCTCCACCACAAGCCAGCCGACGTGGTGAGATACACATCACCAGTTTTTTACTTCTTTTCATTTTTGAAATCTGGTTGAGCTGAATTTTTTTTTTTTCCAGCACTCTGATATCGAAGCAGAGAGGAAGGGTGAATGTGCGGGATCATGGACTTTAGTTCTTTCCCTCTCTAGCAAATGCCAGGGCCCCTGAATTGTACCACCATCTGTGCCTGATAATCCCAAAACAGTATTTCTGCTAAAGGTGTAGTAAAACAAAAACTGCTTGTATGCCAATTAGGTTAAGTTCCAAAATCGAGCTGTAAATACTCTTTGCTTGTCTTTGACAAATGAATATGTAAACACGTGCAGCTCTTTTCACAAGCTATCTTTCTGAGCTTGGAACAGGTACGAGGTACCTCTTAGACATGTTCATGGAGTTCTTGATAGATCTGATTATGATGTTCCATTCCCATCTACATCCCAGTTTTATCTCCTTACAAAAAAGTAATGCCATGCAAATTTATGACACTATTTTTTCACCATCATGCCTACTTGCTCCCCGTCAAATGTATCAATCTGTCACTTTGCTCAAAGGTGCAGATCTCTAGGAAGCAACTGTCATTCATTTTAACAGGTGGATATTTATTGAATATAATAAAATTTACAGGTTATTATGTTTCTCATATATCCTACCTTCCTCAATGGGAATAAAAATTAACTTGAACTTTTTATCAACATTTTCGTGAGGAAAGGGCTGCTTATTTATAAGTGGGTTTGTTTTTTGTCTCAATTCTTCCCACTATCTTAATCATTGCTTTTAATTTTCCTTTTTGTCAGCAAGAGATCCCAACTTCTGTCTGATTTAACTATAATTAGCTTCTTTGTTTGGTAAGGTTATTGTATTTTATATTTCTGGTGTAATCTCTTATAACGGTTTAAAACTGTTACAAATAAAGTTTTAAAATATATGGCACAATACCTTCTATTCCTTTATTTTCTCAAATATTTCATTTAATCTTCTAATCTCCAAACTTACTCAACTTTGCACATAGGTTACATTTAGTAAACACATGATTTTTTTTAAGATTTTATTTATTTATTTATTTGAGAGAGAGAGAGCATGACAGCGGGGTGATGGGCAGAGGGAGAAGCAGACTGTCCACTGAGCAGAAAGTCCCACGCAGGACTCCGCAATCATGACCCGAGCTGAAGGCAGATGCTTAACCAACTGAACCACCCAGGCACCCCAACACATGTTTATTTTTTAAAGTCTTTTAATAGATAAAATCATGAAGGATGCCAGTAGACATCAAAGAGACACTTCAGTGGGAAACAAAGTCATAAGACTGAAGGGTGCATCCTGGCTTTGGGGGAGGATGGATGAAGGGGCAGCCCTTAGATAGAACAGGATCCAAGTAATTGCTTAGATTTACCATATAACAACAATGGCTTCAGAAGTGAATGCTTATGAATTCTTAGAAGACACTGAGATAAAAATAAGAAATGAGTTGTGGGAAGAGAATATACTATATGGGAAATATGAGGACTACCATAAGCCAGGCTGTGAAACTGGTGAGATTTGCTTTTAATATCTGCCCATCTTCCATTCAACATCTTTCTATTTAATATAGTTCAATCTCTCCCTCCCCCCTCCCATCCCGTCTCCCTCTATTTTTCACACACACACACACACACACACACATACACACCACATACAAACACACACACACATACCATAGGTGTTTCTCTAGTCATTGGGTCATCATTACTCTTTTAAACTTTATTTTTAAAGAACTGTATGGTGACTAACATAATATAATAAAAAAAAGATGAAAAGTAATTCAAATTAAATAAATAAATAAATGAATGAATGAATGAATGAATAAATAAATAAAATAAAGAACCGTAGACTTACAGGGTTTCAAATATAATACAGAGTGGTCCCATGTAACTTTCACCCAGTTTCCTCTAATGGTTACAACTTACGTAACTAAAATACAGTACTGGAGTCAGGAAATCTCCATCAATAAAATATATGTGTATCATTCTATGCCATTTTACTACCATGTAGAGTCCTATAACCACCACAGGAATCAGGATACAGAACTATTCCAAAATTATACTTAGCTTCCTTTAAGTCCCTTCACCCTCCTCTAGTTATAATACCATTGTTTTAAATATTTCCTCTACATACTTTGAGATGCACATCAAACAATGTTTTACTTTTTGCTGAGAACATAATTCAGAAAACTCAAGGAGAAAAGGAAAATCCATTGTATTTAACCATATTTTGGCTCTTTCCATTATTCATTCTTCCTTCCTGATGCTCCAAGATATTCTTTGTCAAAAACTTCTTTAAAAGCTATTATTTTAAGATAGGTCTGCTGCTAAAATCCTTTTTGTTTTTCTTTGTCTCATAGTGCCTTTATGTCCTCTTCATTCCTGACAGCAAATTTTGTATGATATAAAATTCAGGGTTGATAATTCTTTTCTTTCAGCACTTCATAAAGCTGTGCCAGTCCTTCTGGCCTCCGTAGTTATGGAAGGCAATCTAATGCCATTTGAGTTGTCATTTCAACACTGTTGTTTCTCTCCCACAGCTTTCAAGATTTTTTTTTTTTTTTTTGGCCATTAGTTTTCTAAAGTTTAATTATGATGTGTCTTGACATGGATTTCTCTGGGTTTATCTTGTTTGGGGTTAGTTCAACTTAAAAAAAAAACAGCTTTACTGAGATGTAATTCACATCATCATAAAATTCACCTATTTAAAGTGTTAAATCAATGATTTTGAACATTTTCACTATGAATTTGCAAGCATCACCACAATCTAACTTTAGAATGATTTCATCACCTCCAAACAAAACCTATTAGCAATCACTCCCCATACTGCTTCCCTGCCCCCCAGCCCAGGCAACCATTAATCTACTTTTTGTTTCTACAGATTGTCTTTTCTGCACATTTCATATAAAAAGATTCATGCAATATATGGTTTTTTGTGCCTGGCTTCTTTCATCTAGCATAATGCCTTCAAGGTTCATCCCTACTATAGCATATATAACACTTCACTTCTTTTTATGGCCAAATAATATTCTGTTGTATGGATATACCACAACTTATTTATCCATTCATCAGCTGATGGACATTTGGTTTGTTACCATTTTTTATCTTGGATGAGTAAAGCTGCTAGGAACATTCTTTCAAGTTTTTGTATGCATATAGGTTTTTATTTCTCTTGGGTATATACTTGCAGTGGAGTTTCTGGGTCACATAGTAACTCTACCATTTTGAGGAACTGAAAGATGGTTTAACAATTTACATTTATACCAGCAATTAAGGTCTCAAACTCTCCATATCTGTGCCAACACTTATTATCTTCTTTATCATAGCCATCTTAGTGGGAGCAAAGTGATATCTCGTCATGATCTTGAATTGCATTTACATATAAATTCATACAAATTTTACAATCAGCTTTTACATTTCTGAAAAATGAGGCCTTCGGGATTCTGGTGTATATTGATTGCATCAAGTTGGTAAATCAATTTAAAGCATACTGTTATCCTAATAATATTCTAATAAGACTACCAATTTGTGATTGTGAGATTTCTTTCCATTTATTTGGAATCTTCTTTAATTTCTTCCAACAATGTTTTATATTTTTTAGTATACAAGTTTTGAATGTCCTTAACCAAATGTTTCTAAATATTTTATTCTTTTTGTGCTATTTTAAATGGAATTTTCTTAATTTCACTGTTTGATTGTTTATTGCTAGTGCACAGAAATACAACTGATTCTGTATATTGATTTTGTAGCCTGTAACCATGCTTAATGTATTTACCAGTTCTAGTAATTTTTTAATTGGGTTCCTTAGAATTTTTACATATGAGATCATGTCATCTGCAAATAGAGATAGTTGTACTGTTCCCTTCCAATCTGGATGACTTTTGTTTCATTTCTTGCTTAATTGCCCTGGTTAGAACGTCTAGCACAATGTTAAATAATAGTGGTGGGAGCTGACATCCATAAATTTTTCCTGATCTTAAGGGAAAGGAATCCAGTCATTGACCATTGAATATGATCCTAGTTGTAGGGGATTTTTCATAGATGTCCTATATCATGTTCCCATCTGTTCCTAGTTTGTTCAGTGGTTTTAATCACAAAAGAGTACTGATTTTGTCAAATGTTTTTTTTTTTTCTGCATCTATTGCTTTCCTTGCTTCTCTGACCAGGAGAAACTGATGATAATATTCATTTCACATTTTCTAAACTCCTCTACTCCGAAGGATCCCTTTTATTTTTGTCTGTAATAATTTCTTCCAGGACTGCTCAGTAATAGCTGACTCTCTGATCTTGAACACCGTGTCTATAGGTGACTATCCCCAACTCTTCTCTTTGTGTTTATGAATGCAGGTTGTTGCCCCAGAGGTAAAGACACAGGAAGAACACTATGAAAAATAGGAGAAGGATATGGTTGTCAACCTACTTAAAAGGTAGACAAGTAGTTTATTTGAGGATCTTTCTCCAAGAGCAAACAAATAAAGGAAAATTCATTTTTATGCATACTCTGAGGACATAATCAACTTTATGAGGTGAAATGTAATATCTTCCCAACCTCATAACCATACACTATCCCCAGCAGACTGCAAGCACAAGCCTACCCTTTTTCAGTGTAAAAGATGAGAAATATAAGAAGGGAATGCGAAAACACATAAGTATATCCACAGGAAAGGATTAATTATGGATAAAGTCAGTTCTCAAAAAAAAAATAGTCTGGTTTAAATCTTCCCCTATTTGCTTTCATCTAGGCATGTTATTTTTCCTAAAATGAGATAAGCGTCTTTTAATTCCAAAAGTATATTTTGTGAATTCTGCAAATAATTGTTACCATGGAGCTTTAAGTATCCCATAGCAAGCTAATATGTTCTTGGGGCTATTGCTATTTTGGCATTTAATGTGCTTGCTCCTTCGACAGAAAAACCTAGAAGGGAAAAAAAAAAGTCTCCACTCCTAATTATTCCCTTTTAAACACACTGGTGTTTCTACTTGTTCTGCAGAACTGTGTTAAAAGAAAGGCTCATAGATGACAAAAAATTAAGAAATGATTTCTTTTTAGAGCTTTATTTAGATGTATGTTATGCAAATCTGAGCGTGGTAAAATAAAACATATAACTAAGAGATAAGCAGTAAATCAAAAGAAGTTCTATTGTGCAATTTGTTATAGAAAATCTCAAGGAAATAAGCGATGTAACAGCATACTGTTATTAAATTGCCTATAACACCTTTCATCTGAAGCTTTTAAAACATGTTACAAATTTATCTATCCTACAAATAATCATGGGTGGGAGGAGAAAGAAGAGAAAAAATAGATGTAGATCCTGGACATTTGCCCCTTTTCAATAATATCATAATTTCCTGGATGATACAGCAGTAATCTGATCTGCCTCAAGAAAAAAAAAATCCCCCAAAGCTTGTCATGTTAAAGTGTAACAAATTACTATAGCTATTTTATAATGGAACTTGAGGGCAAAGGACATGAGTTTTTAAGGAGTTACCAGAAGTTAACTACTCAACAAAACTTCTCTGCAGTTTTATTATTCTTATCATTACAGATAACATTGTTGTTTCAAATTTTAATACCTTGCTCTACAGTTCAAAAATATTTTTTCAAATACATTCTTACTTAATCCTGACAATGTGTGGTATGTAGTCAGGTATTATCTTCACTGGATGGATGGAAAAACTGGAGTTTAAAGAAGTTATACCACTGGCCTAGAAACATACACCTCATAGTAAAATGAGAAAATGGAATTTAAAACCTAGACAGTACAATACAGGTTTGGGGGCCAGGCTGCCTGAGTTCAAATCTCAACTCTGCCCTTCATTCTCTGAATCAGCTTGAGCAAGTTACTGAAAAAATCTGTGCCTCAGTTTCCTCATTAAGTGAGTATAATGATGCTACCTGCTTCAAATGATTGTTATCAAGGTTAAATAAATTTAAGATGTATAAATCAGTATGCAGCCTATGGCAAAAACTCAAAGAAGTCAGCTCTTTTTATATTCTAATAATTCATTGATGTTCTAGAATTTTCAGTCTTCATGCCTACAGAGTCCCAAATCTCTTCTGAAGGAAACAGCCTTACCCATGGCCCCAGCTTCAGGCAGCCACTGATGGATGATGGATTAGACCAGAATACAGGCTCTTGACATCAATATAGCCAACCACTGTGAACAGATGAGCTGGGCCCAACCTACTCTCATGGGATTTGTCTTCTGGAAATGGGAAACAAATTAAGTAGCTTGCAGATAGGCCAAGATTGAAAGGATGTCAAGAAGGGAAATGGCCATGAGAGGAGGTAGAGTTGGAGTTAGAGGGGAAAAGGATCGTAAGAGAAGGAAAGTATATGGACATCTCCTTGATTCCTAACTTCTTCTCACTTCTACTCCACTTAGAATTTTAAAATATTTTCCAATATGCTTTTCTAAATGCATGAGGGTCAGGTATGGCCCACATCTCAGTCCTTTCAAGGCATTAGAGACCATATATTCTCCCTGGTAGTGTCTATGTTTCTCTGAGTCTACTCCGCTCCTCTCTCTCATCTACTGACCTCATTATTCCCTTCTTACTTACCATATACATTTTACTTCTTTTTTTTTTTTTAAGATTTTATTTATTTATTTGACAGAGAGAGAGACAGCCAGCGAGAGAGGGAACACAAGCAGGGGGAGTGGGAGAGGAAGAAACAGGCTCCCAGCTGAGGAGCCTGATGCAGGGCTCGATCCCAGAACGCTGGGATCACGCCCTGAGCTGAAGGTAGACGCTTAACGACTGAGCCACCCAGGCACCCCTATATACCTTTTACTTCTGAATCATAATTTCTGTCACTTCATAACTCCACCTTGCCTCACAAACCCCGAGAACTTGATAAGTCTTATTAACCATTCAACTGTTGCAGGAATGAATGAATAAGTTAATTTATTATGAAAGTTTATTCAAAGCAACCTACTCTTGTGGATACCAAAGACAGTGCTTGTGTGGTCTGATTACAGAGATATTGAGAAAGATCTCCTACCCTTCCTCTCATGACTGCCACCTGAACCCTAAAAGATATAAAATCTTTATGAAGTTACAAAGTATTTTTTTCACAATGAGAATGAGACCTTAAAATTTCAGAGCCACCTAGAGAATTATGTATTTTGCAAGATTTTCTTCACAGTTATAGATGCTTTCCTAAGAGCAAATTTTGAAAAGTGCATGGCACTGGAGACCCAAAGAAGAAGGCACAATTGGAGAGAAGATGACAGTGATAAGGTAAACTGAAGGCCCCTCAAGCCACCACACACTTGCTGGTTGTCCTCCTCCATCTGTGGCTAAATGTGGAAATTGTCTTCTATGCGGCTGTGTATATCCCATTTTGGGAATTTTTATTAAGCTAGATAAGAAATGTGTTCCTTTCTACCTAATAAATTAGCAAGGAATAATGTTGATATAAGAGGTTCAGTGAAGTAATAGCAACGGTTATAGAGAAGATTCTATTTTGGCAAACCTAAGGATTCTGCAATAACTATCCATAAAACATTTCTTACCCAAAGTATTCCCTTGGGCATGAAAAACTGACCTCCCAAGTGCCAGGGTCTCTACAGGGAATTAGGGAGGTAAAGTCGAACAGTATGGGTTATAAATCATTTCTTGTTTACTATTTCACTTATCTGTTGAATACCTTCTGTAAGGAGGTGGACATGTTATTTGCTCAATTACCAGGAATGGCGTGAAAAGAAGGCACCCGCTGCCAGGCTGTAAGCTTCTTAAAGACAGAACCTGTATCTTGCATCCCCAACACTTAGCACAGCACCTGAATAGAGGGTTGGAACTCTATTTTTCTGAGAAGAGGGAGGTATATGATAAAAGCAGACCACATTCCTGAGAATTATATGAAAAACAGCCCATCTGCTTACTCCAAATGGTAGAAGGGAAAAGTATCCCACCAAGCGCATTTATTGAAAAGCCTGGTTTTCCCATAAGCTGGATCTTTTCTCGCTATACTGATCTCCATCAGAATGTGCAGAGGAAGCCTCTGCTCACTGGCTGCCCATCATTCTTAACTCAGTGAGGCTTGCCACTTTATTGATTAACTGCCCTGAAGAGATCTTTTGAAGGCTTATTTTCTATACCGGTGCTTTCAAAAGTGATGTGTAAGTTTACCATTTTAAAAGAATAATGTTTGCAACTCCACAGCTGGGCTTTTTCTGCAAATGCAATAAGCCACTTGGATGCATATTACATGTGACTTTGACTAAGTGTTTGAAGACAATCACTGCCTGAAGAATCAAGCTAAGTTGAAGTTGCACCTCCTTCATGTAGATGGGTTGTGTGTGGCTTTTCGTTGCCACTATTTACTTTTAAGCATTTACACTTTAACATCCCCAATTGCTGTGTTTCTTAAAAAAGAATTCTCATGTTAGGTAGCAGCTCCTTTTACACTGTACTTAATAAATTAACACTTTGTTTAAAGAGTGAACTCATTCTTTTTTTTTTTAAGACTTTATTTATTTATGTATTTATTTATTTATTTGACAGAGACAGAGAGAGAGACAGCCAGTGAGAGAGGGAACACAAGCAGCGGGAGTGGGAGAGGAAGAAGCAGGTTCCCAGTGGAGCAGGGAGCCCAATGTGGGGCTCGATCCCAGGACCCTGGGATCAGGCCCTGGGCCAAAGGCAGATGCTTAACCACTGAGCCACCTAGGCGCTCCAAGTGAACTCATTCTTTACATCAGAGATATGAATGATAAAGTGATAATCATGGATATTTTTAAAGATTTTTTAATAACAAATTTTGATCCTTTAAAATGATTTAAAATCTTCTCCCTCTGTAAGCCTTGACTAAATAAATGAAGCACTGACTGAAAACTCAGTGTGCCTACCTGGTACCAAGGAATGATCTAGAAAACTACAAATGGGTTATGAAAAATTGTGCCATCATCACTTCCCAAAAGTACCTGGATTCTACCAATAACCTTAAAATGTTTATGAATTTGATGAAAGATCAGTTGCCTCATTTCCATTCTATTGTTGCCATTTTTCAGTGTCGTATCTGGTCTATGGTAATAGCTGATTATTCCTACACACACACACCCTCACTTGTGGGTGTATGTGTCCACATACATGCAATGTTCTACCCAGTCATGTTTCAGTAACTGGCTCTACCATGACCCATATGCACAACTGAGAAACCTGCAAGTCATCTTTGACCCCTCCCTTTTCTCTATTTCATACATCCTATCAATCCCCAAATCCTGACAATCTCATGCATACATTTCAATCCATCCCCACCTGACTGGATTATTACAGCAGCCTCTGATCAGATCTCCTCCATTTCCATTTTTAGTTCCTTCCAACCCACTCTGCTCACTGAAGCAGGAGTAAAGCTTCTAAGATGTAAATCTGATCATAAAATGTCCCTGCTTCTGGGTGTTATATGCAAGTGATGAATCACTAAATACCCCTGAAGCCAATACTACACTATATGTTAACTAACTTGAATTTAAAGAAAATCCTGAAATGAGGCACCTGGGTAACTCAGTTGGTTGATGGCCGATTTCGGCTCAGATGGTGTTCTCAGGATAGTGAGACTGAGGCCCTAGCCCGGCTGTGTGTCAGGCCCAGCATTGGCTCACACTGAGTGTGGAGCCTGCTTGGGATTCTCTCTCTCCCTCTGCCCCCACCCCGCCCCGGCCACCACACACGCTCTGTCTCTAAAATAAATAAATAATAAATACATAAATACATAAATAAATCTTGAAAGAAATAGAATCTTGAAAGAAAAAAATAAATTAAATATCCCTGATTACCGCAACCCCCCCCAAAAAAATCCCTGCTTAAAACCCATAATGACATCCCTTTACCTTTATGATGAAGTTTAAACTCTTCGCATACCTATAAAGTGCTTCATGACCTGACATCTGCCCACTCCTCCAGCATCACTTCTTTCTACTCCCCCCCTTTGTCATTCTATACCCCAGCTACTCTGAGCTTTCTTCAGGGTCCTGGACAGCTCAGTGAAAGGTATTGGTCACTTCTTGTTCTCCCTACATGTCATTCCTTTGCCTGCAATGCTTTTCACCCTCCTATTTGCTCTGGTCATGCCTACACCGCACTCAAGCTTCAGCTAAAATGTAACTTCCTTTAGTAAACCTTTCATATTTTCCCATATCACGATATTCTCCCTTGTATTGGATTGTATTCGCTTAATTAGCTTCCATTTCAACCAGATTACAAGCTGTAAAGAACGGAGGCATCCTCCTTATCTCTGTCCACTTCGACCCCTTCACCAAACACCCAGCAGACACTTGATAAAATGTTACATAAGTGAATACATGTCTATCAGAATGGCTCTCCCAAAGTACGGCTTTCTCATTAACAAAAGCTTTCTTATAGATTCAGAGAAAGATCCAACAGATTTACTCAGGCTATTACCTTTATGCCACCTCATATACTGTTTCTAGAAAATATCACGTTCCCCACACCTAATCTTCACTTTCCTGCTTATTTCCTTTGCTCGCGCTGAAATGCTAGTTCTTACCATCTCTACCTATTAAATCCTACCCATTATACAGTAACTAGGGACTATTCACATGTTCACGGATTATTATTTCCTTCTTCTAAAAATTCAATCTCTTTTTTTAAAAAGATTTTATTTATTTATTTGACAGAGAGAGACAGCCAGCGAGAGAGGGAACACAAGCAGGGGGAGTGGGAGAGGATGAAGCAGGCTCATAGCAGAGAAGCCTGATGTGGGGCTCGATCCCATAACGCCGGGATCACTCCCTGAGCCGAGGGCAGACGCTTAACCGCTGTGCCACCCAGGCGCCCCTAAAAATTCAATCTCTTATCATTACAGGCAGTGTCTTACTCCCTCTCCTATGACACTTCATCCATTTCCGATAATATATGCCACAATCTGCCTTGTAGTGTAGTTAGCTGTGTACGTGTGTATGTGTATACCTATACAACCTGAGACGTTGTATAGGTAATGAGAGAACAGAAAGCAAAGGGGTTTCAGAATCAGGCAAATCTGGTTCTTGATCATGTTACTTAATATCTGTCAACCTCGGCTTTCCCATGCGTAAAATGGGAATAAAAGAGCTGCTATAAGTTAAATGATGTGAAAGTCATTCAATAAATATTGAGAATTTACTATGGTCGAGCATTAATCTATTCAATAAATGTTAATGGAGTCTCTACCTTACAGCAGGCACTGTTCTTGGTGTTTGGGACGCATCAGTTAACCAAATGGACAAAGATCCCCACACCCGTGAAGCTTACACTCTAGGGGTGAAAGAGACAATAAACACAATAAATCGGTAAATTGCACAGTATGTTAGATGATGATAAATGCTGTAGGGGAAAAAAAAGCACAAGGGGAGGAGGGGAGAAGTTCAGAAACGCCTGGAGTGGATGGGAGGTGGGGTCATACAATATTAAATAAGGCAGCCAAGACATACCTTACTGAGACGGTAATAAAGATAAATTTGAGTAAAGACTCAAACACGAAGAAGGTGAGGGAGTAAGCTATGTGGATACATGGGGAAAAATAGTGTTCCAGGCAAAGTGAACAGCCAATATAAAGACGTACATGCAATCATTCCAAGTTTATGGCAGGAAGAGCCAGAATATCATTGGATGTGGTGAAATTAGCAAGAAGGAGCGTAGTAAGACATGAGGTCAGAGAGTCAACAAGAAGTCACTTCTTATAGGGTTTTGCAGTCCTTTGTAAGTACTTTGACTTTTACTCCTAATAAAATGGGGAGACACGAGAAGTATTAAACCAAGGAGTCCAATCGCCTGATTTATGTTTTAACAGGATCTCTGGGGCTACAACACTGACAACAGACTGTAGGGGCAGGTGTGAAAACATGAAGATCACTTAAGAGACAACTGACTATAACTCAAGAGAAATTAGAGTGCTGAATCAGGGTGACAAAATAGGTGGTAGCCCAATTCTGGATATAATTTAAAGACAGAAGTAACAGGATTTCTAACGGACTAGATGAGGGGTATAAGTGGAAGGAAGGAGTCAAAAGACGGCCCTAAAGCGCATATGAACAGTTGGAGGGATGTGTTTGCCGTCATCTGAGATGTCGATGTAGGTGTGGGGAAAATGAGAAGTTCAGTTTCAACATGTGCACTCTGAGATGTCTACTAGACATCTGTGTGAGGGTGCTGAGTGGGTATATCAATCTACGGTCAGGAGTTGTCATATGGGCTGAAGATACAGATTTGCGGTTTGGGGCAAATAAAAGGTATTTAAAGCCATGACACTGAACAATTTGGTGGGAAACGAAAATCTCAGAATTCCTGCTGGCAGGAAGCTTATAGTCTACAACCAGAACATAGTTACCGCTCACAAAATATTTGTCCTTTTCCCCAAACAGTGCTACTCAGCATTTGCTCTGTAGAGCACTAGCAAGAGCCTGACCTTGGAACAGGAGTTAAAAATACGGATTTCTGGGCCTCGTTCTTAATCTAATGGATTAGAAACTCTGAGTGTGGGGTCCTGGGGCCATTTTATTTATTTACTTTTAAAGATTTTTATTTATTTATTTGAGAGAGGGAGGGGGGAGAGCACGAAAAGGGGAAGGGGCAGAGGGAGAAGCAGATTCCCCACTGAGTGGGAGCCTGATGCGGGACTCGATCCCAGGACCCTGGAACCATGACATGAGCCAAAGTCAGACACCTAACAGACTGAGCCACCCAGGTGCCTCTGTGACCGTTTTAAATAAGTCTTTCAGATGATTCTTCTACTTGTTATCTGAGAACCACCCTAATGGGAACTTAATAAATACCTGTCGAACTCATTCACATTCTGAAGGTTTAATTTCTGTTTAATAACAATGTGACACTATTTAAAAACAATATATACAACACTATTTAATAGCAACAATAATTTCTATTTAATAACAATTTGACTCATCAATTCAACTTGATTTTGTTTATAATCCTAGTTGTGAGGCTGAATTTCAATCTCTATCTTATAGATCAGGACTAAAATTTCCAAGCTGTTGAGTACCGTACTGGGGGTGCTCAAATGGCAGGGGGCAGGAAAAAAACAACAACCCAACTGGTTGTCTGACCCTAACTTCTATCTGCTAAGACCAGGAAGAAGCACTGAAATAAACAACATGTCAGCAAGAGGGAAGAGAATCAGGATTCTTCTCTTTTCTTTTCTTTTCCTTTTTTCTTATTTTCTCTGTCCTGAGCTCTCCACAGGAGGCAAAGCTAAATGGTTTCTCAGAGGTCCTCCCAGTTATACCATCCTATGATTTCCCCCCTGAGGCTTCTACAAGGAATACTGTGGAAAGCATCACCTATAGCCAAGCCTGGCCATCCACACAAATATGCTTTTCTGATTTCCAGCCCAGGGCCCTCAGACACAGTGTGTAGATAAGCGGGCAATCCCAGGGGCTTCATGCAGCTGCCACCAGACACAGAGAGCATGGCCACAGCTTGTCGCCAGCCTGAAAAAGAAAATGCTAACACAAAGTAAAGAGTATTTTTCCACGATGCCTGTGAATCTGTCAGCCAGGAGCATAGAGCAACAGGCCTACAAAGTAGATCAGAGGTGGTTTGCACTGAGGTTGATTACACGTTGCCTAAGAGTCCCTGTTAATATAACCAGCATCCCTGCCTTGCCAAGCTCTGTTCAACCGGCAGAATGAAGACTTTCTATCTTCAACATCAGTTCCAACCTAATTCTAGAGCCTTTTTCAAACCCAACTGGGGACAAGTTTGGCTCTTCCAGGAAGTGGATCCTGATCACCTACTTGCTTACAGAATTGCAGGCTTCCCTTACCCTCTGCTTACCTTGCCCTGATGTATGATGGGACTCTGTTGATTAGCATTCCTATTCCCCCAAAGGACAAGAACCCTGTCCCCAGTGTCTGTTGGCTTGGCTGGAATGGGGAAGAGAAGGATAGAACAGAGTCCACCATCCTGCTTATCTTTTGTCTCAGCCTCCTTTCCTGGAAGGTTGGACCCCATCCCCAGTACCTCCAGCTGATGGCTGGAAGCCTCTGTTCCATTTGCCAAACCCCTGAGCCACAGTGCTATCACTCACCGGCTTTGAGCATCACCTTTTTGCTGACACTACTGTGTCCTCCTAGAGCAGTGGTTCTAAACTCGCACGTGCACCAGGATCTGCTGGAGGGCCTATGAAAACACAGATTGCCGGGTCCAGTCTCAAAGTTTCTGACCTAGTAGGTTTGCGTAGAGCTTGAGATTTGCATTTTCAGCAAAATGCCCATGATAAGGGAAATATCACTGAGGACCATGCCTTGAGAATCTCTGCAGTGGGGCACTGGATCACTTGAACACGGAAGGAAGCTTACATGTGGCTTGCATTTCAAGACACGGATAAAAAGATAGACAATCCCTCAATCTAATATTTATTGAGGGCATTGGGCTAAACACTTGACATTTATCACTTCACCCTTACAACTACCCTACAATTTGTGTACTATTAATGCTCCCATATTGCCTTTGGGAATTTGGGCAGACTGGGTTCATACGGGGCAGTAGGTGCTGGAGCTGGTCCTAACTCCTCGGGTGTCACTTTTTTGTAACAACGACAAGTTATGTTTCTCGACATACTGTACTTCTGCTATTTCCCACTAGTCAATGCTACAGCCAGGAGCCAAAGCCTGTCCCCCAGCCCTGCTTACTCACCAGTTCCTTCCCTCCCCCAACATCAGTGCTGACAAGGTCTGAGCATGCCCCAAAGACAGACTCACCGAACCCATGACCATGTTCTGCTTTTTGGGACTTCCAGATCAATGAAATGATCAACAAACATGCCCACAATGGAAATCACTTGACTTGGTAACCATACATTAAACCACTCAATGAGCCAACATAACTTAGTATTAGCCACAGCTGTATGGATGTAATAACTGCTTCCATTGGCAGATCTCTGGCACACTGCCTGCCTTTGGGGCATGTGCCAAGGTTCAACAGCTAAAAGGGTACATGATCCTCATCCTGAACGCCCAGATCCCTTGAGTGTTGAACAGCCAGCCTCATCTACTGTAAGCTACACATATTTCAACCCACTAAGAGATATCAGGAAACCACATTAAAGGACAGAAGCTGCTGGAGAGGCACCCAGGATGAGATGAGGGAATTTCCAGGGCGAGCAAAACACGATGGAGAGTAGAAGGCAACTCTCTCACTCCTCAAAGGAATCTATCATCTTACGAATGTATATTAAGGACCTGGGTGAAATTGTTATAGTTTGAGCACAAGTGGATTTAAACACTGAAAACAGGCAACCTGCATTTCCTTGTGGACAGAATCTTCTTCCCCTACAATCTTGAATATTGTTTGCACATGCTAAAACCAAATCAAAATCTAGCAAATAATAGGAAGGAAAGGAAAGAGAAGAAAATGGAAGGGAGGAAGGAAATTGGCATGGCCATTCGCGAGATTTTCATTAAATCACCAGACTGGAAAAGACATTGCATCTGCTAACCCAGCAAGTCTCCTTTTTGTCTATGCTGATGACTTACATCTTCCTCTTTTTCAAGGTAGATGTTACAAGAAAGTTTTTCTTTCTTTTGATACACCTGACTTTTATTTTAGTCAATCAGACTGAAATTGTATGTGAAGAGCCTGTCTTTATCATTTTTACTAAAAATGAGATAACGTGCATTTCCAGATACATGGTACAGCACCTCTTCTAACCCCTGCATCTCTCAGCAGCCTACCTCTGCTCTCTACTTTTCTATCACTGCGATACCTGGAAAATGCTGATGACAATAGAATACCAGGTGTTAGGTCAATATAGTTCCCGGGGAGGGGTGGAGGCAAAAAAAAAAAAGAAAAGAAAAGAAAGAAAACTTACTTCTTATTAAATGCTTGTTAGTGTGAAAGCACTAGATTTGATATTTTTTGATAAGCCAGCCTGTAGATGGTCAGCCCACACTGGATGTGAGTTTGTTTTCTGACCAAGTAATGAGCCACTCCAAATAAGAACATTAATTTGTTTGTACTTCTCCGGGTAACAGGGTAGGGATAGGTGTATCACCTAGAAGCTTGATCAAGAGGAATCTATATGAAAAAGGTTAATACGCACAACCCTGCCTTATAATTTTATCAGAAATAAAAACTCAGAAATTTTAGGTCAAACGTGAAGGGAAAAAAGTATAATGTAGTGCAGCTCTATTCTTTTTTTATTTATACCTAATATAATCTGCGGCTCCCTGGATGATAGCAGACCAGATCAGCAGCATCACCTGGGAACGTGCTAGAAAAGCAGAGTCTCAGACCCCACCCCAGATCAGAAACTCTGGCTGGGATGAGACCCAGTACTCTGTGTTTTGACAAGCTTTCCCAGTGATCTTGATGCATGCAAGCAGAAACACTGCTTGATGAGTCCTACTTTTGCGAAGAATGTTGTATCAACCTTACGTGAGTTAATGAGGTGTGTGTACCTTACCTGTCTGGCTAGCATTAGTGGCTCTGTTGATTCTTGAGAAAAGATGTGCAGATCACCAGGAGGTGATCTACCTAGAAAGCTCTGTGACGGAGCCGAGGCCACAGAGTTCAACAATATGACCGGCCACCAGATGGCTGTTTCAGCCTTCCAACTTCATCTGACAGCATCCATGAGCCATGACTTAGGAACTCTAAGAAACATCTTCACGTGTGGGCTGCCTGCCAGCCACCTGGTTTTGATTTTGCTGTGGAATAAAAATGAAGCAATTAGCTTCCTGTTGCTAAATGGACTTCTCCTGATGCTTCTTACACATGTATTTTTCCCCTGTTGAGCCTTGCTGTGATGAGTTTGGGGTTTTATTGTCCCACCCCACATTCCACATGCTTAATAAATACAAAGATGGGTCTGTTGGAAGGATCTGAAGCTACAAACACCACACCACCCTATATCTGCCCAGATCTAATATTACAGCCTGCAAAACTCACAAAAATAAATCTTTTTTCTCAAGTTCTTTGCATTTATTTCTTTAGCTACTTCTCCCAGGTATTAATGTTTTCTGATCCATCTTATGTTATGATTAACAAGTCACTTTTGCTGAAGAAAAGACTGATATTTATTTCTTCAATAGGATAGAGGATTGAGAGAGTATGGACACAAGCTTTTTCACTCCTTTATATGTATTTCCCTATTTTTACCCATAACATACAGAGATAAAAATATTATCTATATGTCACCTTAGAAATAGCTTGTAAAAATATTAATTCCACAAAATATTACCCTTGGTCCTCAAATATGCATTGACTCCATCCACCTCTGGAATTGCTAGATGTATCATTTTGTCCAACATTCTTTTTAAAAGATATATTTGTTTATTTTAGAGGGACAGTGGGGATGGGAAGCAGAGGGGGGCGGAGAATCTCAAGCAGACTCCCTGCCGAGCATGGAGCCTGACATGGGGCTTGATCTTATAACCCTGAGATCATAACCTGAGCCAAAACTAAGAGTCAGGCGCTTAACCTAATGAGCCACCCGGGAAACCCTGTCTAACATTTTTGACTCTGTCTCAGATTATGACCCTTCCTGCCTTTGCAGCATATTTCTGTGCAAAATTATAACTCTAAAAGGCAAGAGTAAATTTCATGTCTGACTATAAAGTCAACTTCAGTACCTCAATCATACTCCTCTGCACATATAACGATGTCTTTGTATGGCAAGGAAGTCATGCTTCCATCGGTCTCTATAGATTCTCTCTATCTGTGTATACATGTGAGGATGCAACCCTAAGATGTCCCGATTCAATACTTTCCACAAGTGCTAAAAGTAATAGCATAGCCCTACCTTCTACTCTTTGGAGAATTCACGTCATGAGTGAATTCATGTACAGGAGAGTCTTTCCCAAGACTCCTGGGCAGCTAGTTTCCTGAGAATGCGAGGCTGGGAATCATCCACAATCAGTGATAAATGTTTGATTAAATGAATGCCTAAATGGATGAATTAAGAATATATGAATGAAATGATGAGCAAGTGGAACCCTGGCAGCCAAATGTGTTACTATGTATAGAAGCCTCCCAGGACAATATCTTGAAAGAGCTGGATATTTTTCTTGCACTTCTAACTGTTCTGCCCTGCTTTATACCCACCCTGGAGCTGCCAGAGATGGCTGCTCCGAGCCCTCGCTTTCTCTTAAGCCCCCACCCCCTGCTGCAGTGCCTTTCCGTTGGCCAGCCTTCTTAAGAGTAGCCGCAAGCGTAAAATGATGTAGAGAGCTCAAAACATTCTAGAGAGCAAACACAGACCAAACCCAACTCCTGCCTCTTGAGCCATGAGACGCCAAGGACCAGCCAGGTATGAATGTCTTCTTCCCTAGAACATTGAGGAGAATGTTACTTTCAAAGAAGAAATGTCCTTGACCTTTGGTGTTGGTTACAAAATGGAAACAGAGTTGAGAGGGAGTAAAAGTAGAGAATAAAGATGCCTTCATTCTGCCATGGGACAGATTAAAAAATAAAAAGAGAAAAAAGCTTAAGAATGAATTGTTTTACCTTCCAGCCTACAGGAAAGACACTCAGAATTTGGCTTCAGAAAGCCAAATCAAACAATATAAAGTACATTCCCATAAAAATCTTCTGACTTTGTTTTTGTTCCTGGTGTATGAAGTGGTATATAACATATACTCTATAGCATTTGCATGTTATAAACATGCCTATATTAAGAAGATCAAAATTAAGAAGTTTTAAATTACCAATTCCTTAAAACGGGAGAAATAATTATCTTGTGGATTTAAAACAATACAGCAAAATCTAGAACCCACCAGAGATACCCTATTAATACCAAGTGTCATGTCACTGAAATACTCATTTGGGGATGCTATTTCTTTTGAAATCTTCTGGAAAAGAACAGAAACCCAGACTGAGAGAAAAATTAAACAATAAACATTTTAGTTCCAAAGTTACAGAGCTGACATTCTTGAGGATGACAGGAGTCAATCTTTTGAGCTCTTTGAACTTCAGTGTTCATATTTTATAGGAATGCTTCCCCTTCTTTCTTCAGTTGGTTGTTGTAAGACTCTAATAGTGAGAAAATGCATGAGAGATCGTTCTATATTCTGTAGAAAGTATAGAAATAACAGTATTACTGTTTCCTTTTTACTTGTCTCATGCTTTGCTCATGCATGGATGTCAGGCTTTTCTGCAATACATATGACTCTGACATTTGTCTTTATGTTGTTGACTAAAACTTATTTAAGATTTTGACATTACAATATATTATCAATTAATAAAATACTTTGGTAAGTCCCTTATAAAGTATTTGTTTGTCTTTAAGTCTAGATTTTCCTGTTCTATGTTTGCTTAATGCTGGACACTGAGATTTGTTATTATCGGTGAAAAGCAGGCTTTCCAAACCTCAACACTGCTGGCATTTGGGTCGACCATTCTCTCTGGTGGAGACTTTCTTGTGCAATGTATGATGTTCAAGAGCGCCTCTAGCTTCTACCCACTGGTTGCCAGGAACAGCCACCTGCCAAGAACCCAACTATGACCACCAAAAATATCTCAAGATTTGCCAAAACAAACACCTAGAAAGCAGCCCTGCCTCTGTTCTCAAACAGAGGATGTAGAGAAATGAGGGCGGAAAGTTTTGATTAGGAATCAGGAACCCCACATCCTAGTCCAACCCTCTAGTCCTGCTTCGGGCTCTGCAAACTTGAGCAAGTCACTAACTTTTCTAAGTGTGGTTCCACAGATACAGGAGGCAGCTGGACGGATACTCTCTAAGAACCCTCCCAGCTTGTAGTGTTCTACAGTTTTTATTTGTTTATTTACTGATTTCCCCCAGGAATGGGTTTGTCTTTTCAAGAAACTAAGTGTCTTTTATGTTACAAGAAAGACAGCTTCAATATTAATAATGTGTACTTGACAAAGGCTATTCATTTGGATGGCATAATATTTTCACGATTCCATATTTGTGTCCCTGTTGCTGGCACTTCACATAATCCACTGCATTTCTATTTCTTTTTCTTTTTTTTTTTTTTAAGATTTGAGAGAGGGGCGGGGGGAGGGGCAGAGGGAGAGAATCTCAAGCAGGCTCCCCATTGAGCACAGAGCCTGACGTGGGGCTTGATCTCACCACCCTAAGATCATGACCTGAGCTGAAAGCAGAAGTCCGACGCTCAACCAACTGAGCCACCTAGGTACCCCAACACATGATCCACTGCATTTCTAAGAAAAGAGGAACTCATACAGCTGTACATGGAAGGAGAATGATCTCCTAGATAACTATCTACTTCTCACCTCTTATTAATTGCATTCCCTTTTATCTGTAACATCCATTCGCTGCTGGGCTGTGAGTCTAACTTCTAAACAAAGATTAAATTCTAGAATCACTTTGAACCAATTCTTCTTTCCAAATCTATGAGCCACTAGAAGAAAATATCTAAAACCAGCTTTGTTGGTTGACGAAGGGGCAATATGAAAGATTTAACAATTTTTTCCCTACTCAAAGAAAATCCTCAAAAATGAGAGACAAGTAATCCCCACCTTAAAGTCCTGAGGGCTATGAATTACCAACAAAGATCTTATTCCAATGGCAATAGAACCCTTCCCAAATCCCACCTCAGAACTGTTAATAGAGTCTCAGTCCTTCTTTTATTCCTCTTCTCCAAGCTTGCCCCTCATTGCTATGACCCTATTCTCTGCAGCAACACTACCCATAAGGATTAGAGGGCCATAGAGTAATGAATGCAGAGGTCTAAGAACATGTGACAGAGTGGTTACAGTCAATTTGGTTCAGACTACATTGTGGGTTCCACCATGTCTGAGGAGGGAACTAAAGAATCTAATTTTTACTTACGCCATTTCATCCATGGGTATCATTGTCTATGGGTATATATTCTTTTTTTTTTTTTAAGATTTTATTTATTTATTTGACAGGGATAGAGACAGTCAGTGAGAGAGGGGACACAAGCAGGGGGAGTGAGAGAGGAAGAAGCAGGCTCCCAGCAGANACATTGTGGGTTCCACCATGTCTGAGAAGGGAACTAAAGAATCTAATTTTTACTTACGCCATTTCGTCCATGGGTATCACTGTCTATGGGTATATATTCTAATGCTATGCCATCTATTGATATTAAAAAGAAAAATTGATGAAGATTGAAATAATAATGGAATTGATTAAATAATAATAGAATATACATTTTGTAATTCATAAAGAAAANGTATATATTCTAATGCTATGCCATCTATTGATATTAAAAAGAAAAATCGATGAAGATTGAAATAATAATGGAATTGATTAAATAATAATAGAATATACATTTTGTAATTCATAAAGAAAAATTGGACTTTAGCTTACAAATAGGGTTTAAAGATGTTTGTGTAAAACAAAGATTTTCCAGATACTTTCAAAATAGCTTTTAAAAATATACCAGTGGTATATATTTTAAAAAATAAAACAAGACAGGGACACCTGGATGGCACAGTTGGTTAAGCATCCAGCTCTCAGCTTAGGCTCAGGTTGTGATCTCAGGGTCGTCAGATCAAGCCCCGCATCAGGCTCCACGCTCAGTGGGGAGTCTGCTTGAGATTCTCTCTCCCTTTCCCTCTGCCCATCCACATCCTCCTCTCTAAAATATCTAAATAAATCTTTTTTTTAAAAAGGTAAAAAGAAACAAATTCCTCCCATTTCCCCTCCATGAAAAGCTAATGTAATTTTCCTTTTTGGTGTGTAATTGAAATGTTCTCAAAACCAGTCACTTCACTGGACAGTTTCCTTCTACAGTTTGGACCATTCTCTTGGTTAATCTTGAGAAAGCTTGGCTTATTTCCATGTGCAATGACAATAACACCTTACTGTTCTCTTAAGATGTACTTCATGAAACAAAGAGGCCATGGCCCATTTTCAAATGGAATAACATTTCTATTTTGTCCAGACTTTTCCAGAATATTAAATACTGGGACTGCCAGGAGTCTTAACACAAACTTTGCAATATTAAATAGGGACTAGTGACTAGGAATCCCCCTGACAATGTCCCCTCCTTGGTGTTCTGGATAAAATCCACCTCAGATCTGTGACTTCTCCCAGTGGAATCAGGCCTTGCTATGCACAAGTAATGTCAGGGTTGTCTGGAGGAGGGGGATCATTCAAGGTTCTCCTCAGGATCCACTGTACAGCCTGCATACTCCTTCTCATGATTCAGTTGTTAATTATGATCTCCTCTGGCCCCTTTTAAATATAGCTGCGCCACATGTGTGAATCTTATTAAAAGCAACCATTCCTAGTATTAAAGGGTTTCCTTTGTTTCTAGATTTCTTCTCTTATACTAATAAGAGCAGATAACNCCCCCTTTTAAATATAGCTGCACCACATGTGTGAATCAACCATTCCTAGTATTAAAGGGTTTCCTTTGTTTCTAGATTTCTTCTCTTATACTAATAAGAGCAGATAACATAGCACATCACAGAGAAAATAATTTCATTTTATTTCACCCAAGTGTGGGAGGCAAAAATGGCCCTAGATAAAATTATGAGATACATAAATATCATTAATTCTTGCCACCCTTCTATAACCACGTTCTCTCTGAAAGTGACTCCTGCCCCTAGGATATCAAGGTTCTCAGTTAATCCTGGTCCTTCTGGTGCAAACAAGGGTAAGCTGATTAATGTAATCACACTGAATCATTCTGTATATTTTAGTTGGAACCACACAGAGCTGAAAGTTCAAAACAAAGGAATGAATTGGTAATGGTGGGATTTCAAGCCCAAATTACTTATTACTTGGGGAGATACTTTTTTTAGTGTGGGGCTTCTAACCCCACAAATTATACATCTAGAAAACTACTCATTTCACCTCCACATAAGATTACCAATGGTTCCAAAATGCGAACTGTCTTCCCAGACCAGATCTAAAGCAACTTTTAAGATTTCCTCTCATCCTGCTAAATTCAGGAGCAAGAAACAGTCAGGAGCCTATGTCAGCTTTATTCTTCCCTTCCAGACCTAAAAACTGAGTGGAATCTGAGACTGGTGGCCAAGACGTTATGATTCTGGCTCATCTCATCTTTTCAACTGCACAGACTCCATACTACATTCTTTCTTGAATGGAATCGGGAACAACCATCATCTGGCTGGAGGGCCTCCTGGAGAAGGTAGCACATGTGCAGGACTCTGATAGCTGGAATAACACGGTTCCATGGCAGAAGAGTAGACTGGTGTTAGTAACTGCTACCAGTGATGGGAGGATACAGGCATGAGGGTTAGAGGAAAATACCTCAGGTACCGACCTCCAGTTTCCAAAGGAAATAAAGAGAAGATCTGGGCACTGTGGACCAGAAGAATGCCTCCTACACTAACACATACCTCATCTTCCATGAATAGGGAACTAACAGTGAAGTAGAGAACTGGAACATCTCTTCCTACCAATGAAGAAAGCCATGGAGGCTATCACCCATACCAGCCCTTCTACGCCAAGGAAATGCCAGGGAAAGTTCTGGTAAAGCACAGGCATTTTCCCCTCATTTTTGGTAACAAACTCACTGTAGAACAGACTGTATCTTCCTATTGTTTTGGTTGCCTGGAGAATTTAAACCAAGTTGTTAGCTTAATTATAGCAAATAGTTGAGATTTTATAGCCTGAATCTCTCAATCTTAG